>NW_022994107.1:0-131863 GCF_012275295.1 Melopsittacus undulatus | reverse complement strand
GCCATAACCCAGAGCACCAGGACCAGAGGAGCCCTGCCAAGGGGTCATGCTCAGTGCTCAGAGGAAGGCAAAAAACCCCCGGGGACCAGTGCCAATCTGCCCCGGGGGAAAATTCCTTCCTGACCCCAGCGCTGGCGATCGGCTACTCCCTGAGCATGTGAGCAAGACCGGCTCCTGGTCCACGGGCTGCTTATGCCTCTAAGGGGACAAGGGGACACTGGCACTGCCTTTTCTGCCTCCACCTGGAGCCATCTCAGGGGCTTCCAAGAAGAGCAAAATGCTGCTGGCCTGATCAACCCTAGGGACAAGAACCCTTCCCGTGCCTGGCAGCGGGAGCTGCAAAGCACCGGGTGAGGCCACTGGCCCATCTGTGCATCCTGTTTCCTATGGCTACTGCCGCTATCTCCCCAGAATCTGATGAGGACGGCAAGCCCCCCGAGGACTGAAGCAGGACTTCCATCCATCCATCCATCCATCCATCCATCCATCCATCCATCCATCCCATAAGCTGTGAGTGTGGCCCCTCCAGGAGCTGCAATTGCAGCAGAAGAGCCCCAGCAGCTTCAGGCAGTCTTCCCTTCTCTGCCCCTCCAAGTAATTCCACTGGTGCCTCAAGGAAATTCCTCTCGGCTGCCTGCAGGCTGCCAGCTCTGTCCTGGTGGCAAAGCCGGGCACTCTGGCAGTGGAACACGGGAGGACGCTGCCTTATACTGCCCCAGAGCATTGTGATGCTGCGTTGGCGGGTGGGGCCCTATGACACGGGGGGGGGGGGGGGGGGGGGGGGTGACGGGGGTGACGGGGCCCCGCCCCCCAGCCCTGCCCACTGCAGCTCTGCTGCTGCCCCTTCAGCCAGCATGCCTTGGAGAAAGGCCTTTGGGCTGCTGTCCCTGAGGCCGGGCCTAGGCCCAGGGGGCTCTCCCTGCCCATGGTGGCCACAGACTGGGCACCGCTGCGGGCTGTCCCTGTAAATTAATCGCTGTCTTCAGACTGTATCATTGAAGGATTTTATACCGTGTACGGTCATTTGCCTGTGGTGATCCCAGAGGTGAAAGAAAGGGCTTTTGGTTCCCTCTGGGTGAACTCTGCAGAAGCACAGAGAACATACAGGAGTTCCTCACCATTCCTTATCAACACAGCAAGTGGCATTTGCTACTGTGCTGCTTATGGTGAGGTATTTTCTTGGAAAGAAGGATTTAAGAAATCTCTTCTGCGTTTCTTACACAGGGTGTTCAGATACTTGTTTGTGTTTAGTTATCATTCATGTGTCTAGTTTGGGGGGTTACCTCTTGCATTACAACTTGAATGCAACCCTTCACTGACTGCTGTCTACTTCCATGTTCTTGGTAGCTCAATGAAGCGCTTTGATCCCAATTCGGTTTAAAGCGCACGGACTGAGCAGCTTTTCCCCGCAACACTCAGGAAAAACAAGTAACTGACTCAGTTGTGTGGAAGAGTTTTAAAACCCTCAGCTAAGTATCACATAAAGGTACTGTATGAAGGGCCGAGATTTTGAGAGTGGCAACAAATCCCCCCAGCACATCTGGGCAAATCCTTGAAATGCAGAATGACCGCTGGTCACTCTCCCATAGGCTTGTTTCCTGAGTGGTCTCCTGGGGGGGACTGGCCTCCCTTGGGACTGCAGACAGCCCCTCAGACCTACGTCAGAGCTTGTCATGCAGAACTATATGCATAACATAGCGGAGCTCTTCTGTTCCATTCCATTCCATTCCATTCCATTCCATTCCATTCCATTCCATTCCATTCCCTGCACTCCCAACGAGTTGTATAATGATGAGACCGTTATTTACCTGAAATGGCAGGGGGGTTTCAGCACCAAAAACGCTTTCAAAGACACAAGTCAGAAAGGATACAGGTGGAAAGAGTATTTTAACTATTTAGGTGTAAAATTAAGGAAAATAATAAAAGAGTAAAATCAATGCATTTCTAAATACAAATAAAATAACATAAAGACCCCAATAAAATAATGAATAAATAAAAGGAAACGAAAGTTATTTATTTAAACAAAGTTCTTTATTTCAGGTTAGGCTAGCTTAGCTTAGTTAATTTTAATCTAGCTTAGTTTAGGTTCTATTTTCTTTTGATAAATCTGTCAGAGCAGTGCTGTGGTGGTGTGAGAGCAGTGCAAGAAGCCAGCCAGAATGGGCCGGAGAAGACCTGACAGGGGGTGGTGCTCAGTGCTACAGAGGACAGCAGCAAGTCCCGGGGCCACAGTGGGGCCACCCTGGGAGTGCAGAAGGCTGCCTCCCCCCGGATGCGGGGCACGAGGGCCAGCTGCGTGGAGCACGAGCCGCTGCCTTTGGGCTACAGGAGCCCAAAGGAGCCCCATGAAGGGGCTGTGCTCGGCTGCGGAGGAAGGCAAAAAACCCCGGGGACACTTGCTAGTCCACCCTGGGGAGAAAAAAGCCCTTCCCCCCCCAGCTGCAGGACACGAGGGCCACCTTCGTGGAGCATGAGCACCAGGCCATAACCCAGAGCACCAGGACCAGAGGAGCCCTGCCAAGGGGTCATGCTCAGTGCTCAGAGGAAGGCAAAAAACCCCCGGGGACCAGTGCCAATCTGCCCCGGGGGAAAATTCCTTCCTGACCCCAGCGCTGGCGATCGGCTACTCCCTGAGCATGTGAGCAAGACCGGCTCCTGGTCCACGGGCTGCTTATGCCTCTAAGGGGACAAGGGGACACTGGCACTGCCTTTTCTGCCTCCACCTGGAGCCATCTCAGGGGCTTCCAAGAAGAGCAAAATGCTGCTGGCCTGATCAACCCTAGGGACAAGAACCCTTCCCGTGCCTGGCAGCGGGAGCTGCAAAGCACCGGGTGAGGCCACTGGCCCATCTGTGCATCCTGTTTCCTATGGCTACTGCCGCTATCTCCCCAGAATCTGATGAGGACGGCAAGCCCCCCGAGGACTGAAGCAGGACTTCCATCCATCCATCCATCCATCCATCCATCCATCCATCCATCCATCCATCCCATAAGCTGTGAGTGTGGCCCCTCCAGGAGCTGCAATTGCAGCAGAAGAGCCCCAGCAGCTTCAGGCAGTCTTCCCTTCTCTGCCCCTCCAAGTAATTCCACTGGTGCCTCAAGGAAATTCCTCTCGGCTGCCTGCAGGCTGCCAGCTCTGTCCTGGTGGCAAAGCCGGGCACTCTGGCAGTGGAACACGGGAGGACGCTGCCTTATACTGCCCCAGAGCATTGTGATGCTGCGTTGGCGGGTGGGGCCCTATGACACGGGGGGGGGGGGGGGGGGGTGGGGTGACGGGGGTGACGGGGCCCCGCCCCCCAGCCCTGCCCACTGCAGCTCTGCTGCTGCCCCTTCAGCCAGCATGCCTTGGAGAAAGGCCTTTGGGCTGCTGTCCCTGAGGCCGGGCCTAGGCCCAGGGGGCTCTCCCTGCCCATGGTGGCCACAGACTGGGCACCGCTGCGGGCTGTCCCTGTAAATTAATCGCTGTCTTCAGACTGTATCATTGAAGGATTTTATACCGTGTACGGTCATTTGCCTGTGGTGATCCCAGAGGTGAAAGAAAGGGCTTTTGGTTCCCTCTGGGTGAACTCTGCAGAAGCACAGAGAACATACAGGAGTTCCTCACCATTCCTTATCAACACAGCAAGTGGCATTTGCTACTGTGCTGCTTATGGTGAGGTATTTTCTTGGAAAGAAGGATTTAAGAAATCTCTTCTGCGTTTCTTACACAGGGTGTTCAGATACTTGTTTGTGTTTAGTTATCATTCATGTGTCTAGTTTGGGGGGTTACCTCTTGCATTACAACTTGAATGCAACCCTTCACTGACTGCTGTCTACTTCCATGTTCTTGGTAGCTCAATGAAGCGCTTTGATCCCAATTCGGTTTAAAGCGCACGGACTGAGCAGCTTTTCCCCGCAACACTCAGGAAAAACAAGTAACTGACTCAGTTGTGTGGAAGAGTTTTAAAACCCTCAGCTAAGTATCACATAAAGGTACTGTATGAAGGGCCGAGATTTTGAGAGTGGCAACAAATCCCCCCAGCACATCTGGGCAAATCCTTGAAATGCAGAATGACCGCTGGTCACTCTCCCATAGGCTTGTTTCCTGAGTGGTCTCCTGGGGGGGACTGGCCTCCCTTGGGACTGCAGACAGCCCCTCAGACCTACGTCAGAGCTTGTCATGCAGAACTATATGCATAACATAGCGGAGCTCTTCTGTTCCATTCCATTCCATTCCATTCCATTCCATTCCATTCCATTCCATTCCCTGCACTCCCAACGAGTTGTATAATGATGAGACCGTTATTTACCTGAAATGGCAGGGGGGTTTCAGCACCAAAAACGCTTTCAAAGACACAAGTCAGAAAGGATACAGGTGGAAAGAGTATTTTAACTATTTAGGTGTAAAATTAAGGAAAATAATAAAAGAGTAAAATCAATGCATTTCTAAATACAAATAAAATAACATAAAGACCCCAATAAAATAATGAATAAATAAAAGGAAACGAAAGTTATTTATTTAAACAAAGTTCTTTATTTCAGGTTAGGCTAGCTTAGCTTAGTTAATTTTAATCTAGCTTAGTTTAGGTTCTATTTTCTTTTGATAAATCTGTCAGAGCAGTGCTGTGGTGGTGTGAGAGCAGTGCAAGAAGCCAGCCAGAATGGGCCGGAGAAGACCTGACAGGGGGTGGTGCTCAGTGCTACAGAGGACAGCAGCAAGTCCCGGGGCCACAGTGGGGCCACCCTGGGAGTGCAGAAGGCTGCCTCCCCCCGGATGCGGGGCACGAGGGCCAGCTGCGTGGAGCACGAGCCGCTGCCTTTGGGCTACAGGAGCCCAAAGGAGCCCCATGAAGGGGCTGTGCTCGGCTGCGGAGGAAGGCAAAAAACCCCGGGGACACTTGCTAGTCCACCCTGGGGAGAAAAAAGCCCTTCCCCCCCCAGCTGCAGGACACGAGGGCCACCTTCGTGGAGCATGAGCACCAGGCCATAACCCAGAGCACCAGGACCAGAGGAGCCCTGCCAAGGGGTCATGCTCAGTGCTCAGAGGAAGGCAAAAAACCCCCGGGGACCAGTGCCAATCTGCCCCGGGGGAAAATTCCTTCCTGACCCCAGCGCTGGCGATCGGCTACTCCCTGAGCATGTGAGCAAGACCGGCTCCTGGTCCACGGGCTGCTTATGCCTCTAAGGGGACAAGGGGACACTGGCACTGCCTTTTCTGCCTCCACCTGGAGCCATCTCAGGGGCTTCCAAGAAGAGCAAAATGCTGCTGGCCTGATCAACCCTAGGGACAAGAACCCTTCCCGTGCCTGGCAGCGGGAGCTGCAAAGCACCGGGTGAGGCCACTGGCCCATCTGTGCATCCTGTTTCCTATGGCTACTGCCGCTATCTCCCCAGAATCTGATGAGGACGGCAAGCCCCCCGAGGACTGAAGCAGGACTTCCATCCATCCATCCATCCATCCATCCATCCATCCATCCATCCCATAAGCTGTGAGTGTGGCCCCTCCAGGAGCTGCAATTGCAGCAGAAGAGCCCCAGCAGCTTCAGGCAGTCTTCCCTTCTCTGCCCCTCCAAGTAATTCCACTGGTGCCTCAAGGAAATTCCTCTCGGCTGCCTGCAGGCTGCCAGCTCTGTCCTGGTGGCAAAGCCGGGCACTCTGGCAGTGGAACACGGGAGGACGCTGCCTTATACTGCCCCAGAGCATTGTGATGCTGCGTTGGCGGGTGGGGCCCTATGACACGGGGGGGGGGGGGGGGGGGGTGACGGGGGTGACGGGGCCCCGCCCCCCAGCCCTGCTCACTGCAGCTCTGCTGCTGCCCCATCAGCCAGCATGCCTTGGAGAAAGGCCTTTGGGCTGCTGTCCCTGAGGCCGGGCCTAGGCCCAGGGGGCTCTCCCTGCCCATGGTGGCCACAGACTGGGCACCGCTGCGGGCTGTCCCTGTAAATTAATCGCTGTCTTCAGACTGTATCATTGAAGGATTTTATACCGTGTACGGTCATTTGCCTGTGGTGATCCCAGAGGTGAAAGAAAGGGCTTTTGGTTCCCTCTGGGTGAACTCTGCAGAAGCACAGAGAACATACAGGAGTTCCTCACCATTCCTTATGTGAAATATACAGGGATGATTCGTGTCAGGAATTTAGGCGTCCTTGTCGCCTTTGCACTTTGTGTGAAACCAGCCCTCCTTTGTGACCGTGATTATCATAAGTGCTCCTGTCAATAAGGAGAAACAAAGGGGATAATCTCCCCTAATCAATTGCTCTGTGTTTCAAAGGGGGCTTCCGTTTAACGGTTTGACTGGCCTAAGGGGGTTAAATAATCAGGAGATACATTTCGTTACAGGATACTGCAAACTTGGGCACTAGGCAAATAACCATATAAGATATAGAACAAAATGTTAAGCTTGTAAGCATTTTTCTGTCAATACATTACTAAGTAAATTCAGCAACGTCTTCACCGGAAAAAGACCCCAGCAAACAAGAAAAGAACAAAGGAAAGGGGCCACGTCGACATTCGGGTAAAGAAGACAACAAGATTGGCTAAAACCCAAATCTGAGAAGTATAAGAGACTGTACTCCAAAGATCCCGGTTGTGCGTTGCTGGTGGAGCGGAGACTCCCCTGCGCACCCAGCGCTGTTTTACTTATTGTCTCTTTTAAATTTCTAATCAATTGTAAATAAAATCGATTGGGACAAAACCCGGTTTGCAGTAAATCTTTGTAACACTTATCAACACAGCAAGTGGCATTTGCTACTGTGCTGCTTATGGTGAGGTATTTTCTTGGAAAGAAGGATTTAAGAAATCTCTTCTGCGTTTCTTACACAGGGTGTTCAGATACTTGTTTGTGTTTAGTTATCATTCATGTGTCTAGTTTGGGGGGTTACCTCTTGCATTACAACTTGAATGCAACCCTTCACTGACTGCTGTCTACTTCCATGTTCTTGGTAGCTCAATGAAGCGCTTTGATCCCAATTCGGTTTAAAGCGCACGGACTGAGCAGCTTTTCCCCGCAACACTCAGGAAAAACAAGTAACTGACTCAGTTGTGTGGAAGAGTTTTAAAACCCTCAGCTAAGTATCACATAAAGGTACTGTATGAAGGGCCGAGATTTTGAGAGTGGCAACAAATCCCCCCAGCACATCTGGGCAAATCCTTGAAATGCAGAATGACCGCTGGTCACTCTCCCATAGGCTTGTTTCCTGAGTGGTCTCCTGGGGGGGACTGGCCTCCCTTGGGACTGCAGACAGCCCCTCAGACCTACGTCAGAGCTTGTCACTGCAGAACTATATGCATAACATAGCGGAGCTCTTCTGTTCCATTCCATTCCATTCCATTCCATTCCATTCCATTCCATTCCATTCCCTGCACTCCCAACGAGTTGTATAATGATGAGACCGTTATTTACCTGAAATGGCAGGGGGGTTTCAGCACCAAAAACGCTTTCAAAGACACAAGTCAGAAAGGATACAGGTGGAAAGAGTATTTTAACTATTTAGGTGTAAAATTAAGGAAAATAATAAAAGAGTAAAATCAATGCATTTCTAAATACAAATAAAATAACATAAAGACCCCAATAAAATAATGAATAAATAAAAGGAAACGAAAGTTATTTATTTAAACAAAGTTCTTTATTTCAGGTTAGGCTAGCTTAGCTTAGTTAATTTTAATCTAGCTTAGTTTAGGTTCTATTTTCTTTTGATAAATCTGTCAGAGCAGTGCTGTGGTGGTGTGAGAGCAGTGCAAGAAGCCAGCCAGAATGGGCCGGAGAAGACCTGACAGGGGGTGGTGCTCAGTGCTACAGAGGACAGCAGCAAGTCCCGGGGCCACAGTGGGGCCACCCTGGGAGTGCAGAAGGCTGCCTCCCCCCGGATGCGGGGCACGAGGGCCAGCTGCGTGGAGCACGAGCCGCTGCCTTTGGGCTACAGGAGCCCAAAGGAGCCCCATGAAGGGGCTGTGCTCGGCTGCGGAGGAAGGCAAAAAACCCCGGGGACACTTGCTAGTCCACCCTGGGGAGAAAAAAGCCCTTCCCCCCCCAGCTGCAGGACACGAGGGCCACCTTCGTGGAGCATGAGCACCAGGCCATAACCCAGAGCACCAGGACCAGAGGAGCCCTGCCAAGGGGTCATGCTCAGTGCTCAGAGGAAGGCAAAAAACCCCCGGGGACCAGTGCCAATCTGCCCCGGGGGAAAATTCCTTCCTGACCCCAGCGCTGGCGATCGGCTACTCCCTGAGCATGTGAGCAAGACCGGCTCCTGGTCCACGGGCTGCTTATGCCTCTAAGGGGACAAGGGGACACTGGCACTGCCTTTTCTGCCTCCACCTGGAGCCATCTCAGGGGCTTCCAAGAAGAGCAAAATGCTGCTGGCCTGATCAACCCTAGGGACAAGAACCCTTCCCGTGCCTGGCAGCGGGAGCTGCAAAGCACCGGGTGAGGCCACTGGCCCATCTGTGCATCCTGTTTCCTATGGCTACTGCCGCTATCTCCCCAGAATCTGATGAGGACGGCAAGCCCCCCGAGGACTGAAGCAGGACTTCCATCCATCCATCCATCCATCCATCCATCCATCCATCCATCCATCCCATAAGCTGTGAGTGTGGCCCCTCCAGGAGCTGCAATTGCAGCAGAAGAGCCCCAGCAGCTTCAGGCAGTCTTCCCTTCTCTGCCCCTCCAAGTAATTCCACTGGTGCCTCAAGGAAATTCCTCTCGGCTGCCTGCAGGCTGCCAGCTCTGTCCTGGTGGCAAAGCCGGGCACTCTGGCAGTGGAACACGGGAGGACGCTGCCTTATACTGCCCCAGAGCATTGTGATGCTGCGTTGGCGGGTGGGGCCCTATGACACGGGGGGGGGGGGGGGGTGGGGTGACGGGGGTGACGGGGCCCCGCCCCCCAGCCCTGCCCACTGCAGCTCTGCTGCTGCCCCTTCAGCCAGCATGCCTTGGAGAAAGGCCTTTGGGCTGCTGTCCCTGAGGCCGGGCCTAGGCCCAGGGGGCTCTCCCTGCCCATGGTGGCCACAGACTGGGCACCGCTGCGGGCTGTCCCTGTAAATTAATCGCTGTCTTCAGACTGTATCATTGAAGGATTTTATACCGTGTACGGTCATTTGCCTGTGGTGATCCCAGAGGTGAAAGAAAGGGCTTTTGGTTCCCTCTGGGTGAACTCTGCAGAAGCACAGAGAACATACAGGAGTTCCTCACCATTCCTTATCAACACAGCAAGTGGCATTTGCTACTGTGCTGCTTATGGTGAGGTATTTTCTTGGAAAGAAGGATTTAAGAAATCTCTTCTGCGTTTCTTACACAGGGTGTTCAGATACTTGTTTGTGTTTAGTTATCATTCATGTGTCTAGTTTGGGGGGTTACCTCTTGCATTACAACTTGAATGCAACCCTTCACTGACTGCTGTCTACTTCCATGTTCTTGGTAGCTCAATGAAGCGCTTTGATCCCAATTCGGTTTAAAGCGCACGGACTGAGCAGCTTTTCCCCGCAACACTCAGGAAAAACAAGTAACTGACTCAGTTGTGTGGAAGAGTTTTAAAACCCTCAGCTAAGTATCACATAAAGGTACTGTATGAAGGGCCGAGATTTTGAGAGTGGCAACAAATCCCCCCAGCACATCTGGGCAAATCCTTGAAATGCAGAATGACCGCTGGTCACTCTCCCATAGGCTTGTTTCCTGAGTGGTCTCCTGGGGGGGACTGGCCTCCCTTGGGACTGCAGACAGCCCCTCAGACCTACGTCAGAGCTTGTCATGCAGAACTATATGCATAACATAGCGGAGCTCTTCTGTTCCATTCCATTCCATTCCATTCCATTCCATTCCATTCCATTCCATTCCATTCCCTGCACTCCCAACGAGTTGTATAATGATGAGACCGTTATTTACCTGAAATGGCAGGGGGGTTTCAGCACCAAAAACGCTTTCAAAGACACAAGTCAGAAAGGATACAGGTGGAAAGAGTATTTTAACTATTTAGGTGTAAAATTAAGGAAAATAATAAAAGAGTAAAATCAATGCATTTCTAAATACAAATAAAATAACATAAAGACCCCAATAAAATAATGAATAAATAAAAGGAAACGAAAGTTATTTATTTAAACAAAGTTCTTTATTTCAGGTTAGGCTAGCTTAGCTTAGTTAATTTTAATCTAGCTTAGTTTAGGTTCTATTTTCTTTTGATAAATCTGTCAGAGCAGTGCTGTGGTGGTGTGAGAGCAGTGCAAGAAGCCAGCCAGAATGGGCCGGAGAAGACCTGACAGGGGGTGGTGCTCAGTG
The DNA here is from genome assembly GCF_012275295.1 of Melopsittacus undulatus. NCBI lineage: Eukaryota > Metazoa > Chordata > Aves > Psittaciformes > Psittaculidae > Melopsittacus > Melopsittacus undulatus. Next base: position 121,615 of record NW_022994107.1, on the reverse strand, counting down.
CTACAGAGGACAGCAGCAAGTCCCGGGGCCACAGTGGGGCCACCCTGGGAGTGCAGAAGGCTGCCTCCCCCCGGATGCGGGGCACGAGGGCCAGCTGCGTGGAGCACGAGCCGCTGCCTTTGGGCTACAGGAGCCCAAAGGAGCCCCATGAAGGGGCTGTGCTCGGCTGCGGAGGAAGGCAAAAAACCCCGGGGACACTTGCTAGTCCACCCTGGGGAGAAAAAAGCCCTTCCCCCCCCAGCTGCAGGACACGAGGGCCACCTTCGTGGAGCATGAGCACCAGGCCATAACCCAGAGCACCAGGACCAGAGGAGCCCTGCCAAGGGGTCATGCTCAGTGCTCAGAGGAAGGCAAAAAACCCCCGGGGACCAGTGCCAATCTGCCCCGGGGGAAAATTCCTTCCTGACCCCAGCGCTGGCGCTCGGCTACTCCCTGAGCATGTGAGCAAGACCGGCTCCTGGTCCACGGGCTGCTTATGCCTCTAAGGGGACAAGGGGACACTGGCACTGCCTTTTCTGCCTCCACCTGGAGCCATCTCAGGGGCTTCCAAGAAGAGCAAAATGCTGCTGGCCTGATCAACCCTAGGGACAAGAACCCTTCCCGTGCCTGGCAGCGGGAGCTGCAAAGCACCGGGTGAGGCCACTGGCCCATCTGTGCATCCTGTTTCCTATGGCTACTGCCGCTATCTCCCCAGAATCTGATGAGGACGGCAAGCCCCCCGAGGACTGAAGCAGGACTTCCATCCATCCATCCATCCATCCATCCATCCATCCATCCATCCATCCCATAAGCTGTGAGTGTGGCCCCTCCAGGAGCTGCAATTGCAGCAGAAGAGCCCCAGCAGCTTCAGGCAGTCTTCCCTTCTCTGCCCCTCCAAGTAATTCCACTGGTGCCTCAAGGAAATTCCTCTCGGCTGCCTGCAGGCTGCCAGCTCTGTCCTGGTGGCAAAGCCGGGCACTCTGGCAGTGGAACACGGGAGGACGCTGCCTTATACTGCCCCAGAGCATTGTGATGCTGCGTTGGCGGGTGGGGCCCTATGACACGGGGGGGGGGGGGGGGGGTGGGGTGACGGGGGTGACGGGGCCCCGCCCCCCAGCCCTGCCCACTGCAGCTCTGCTGCTGCCCCTTCAGCCAGCATGCCTTGGAGAAAGGCCTTTGGGCTGCTGTCCCTGAGGCCGGGCCTAGGCCCAGGGGGCTCTCCCTGCCCATGGTGGCCACAGACTGGGCACCGCTGCGGGCTGTCCCTGTAAATTAATCGCTGTCTTCAGACTGTATCATTGAAGGATTTTATACCGTGTACGGTCATTTGCCTGTGGTGATCCCAGAGGTGAAAGAAAGGGCTTTTGGTTCCCTCTGGGTGAACTCTGCAGAAGCACAGAGAACATACAGGAGTTCCTCACCATTCCTTATCAACACAGCAAGTGGCATTTGCTACTGTGCTGCTTATGGTGAGGTATTTTCTTGGAAAGAAGGATTTAAGAAATCTCTTCTGCGTTTCTTACACAGGGTGTTCAGATACTTGTTTGTGTTTAGTTATCATTCATGTGTCTAGTTTGGGGGGTTACCTCTTGCATTACAACTTGAATGCAACCCTTCACTGACTGCTGTCTACTTCCATGTTCTTGGTAGCTCAATGAAGCGCTTTGATCCCAATTCGGTTTAAAGCGCACGGACTGAGCAGCTTTTCCCCGCAACACTCAGGAAAAACAAGTAACTGACTCAGTTGTGTGGAAGAGTTTTAAAACCCTCAGCTAAGTATCACATAAAGGTACTGTATGAAGGGCCGAGATTTTGAGAGTGGCAACAAATCCCCCCAGCACATCTGGGCAAATCCTTGAAATGCAGAATGACCGCTGGTCACTCTCCCATAGGCTTGTTTCCTGAGTGGTCTCCTGGGGGGGACTGGCCTCCCTTGGGACTGCAGACAGCCCCTCAGACCTACGTCAGAGCTTGTCACGCAGAACTATATGCATAACATAGCGGAGCTCTTCTGTTCCATTCCATTCCATTCCATTCCATTCCATTCCATTCCATTCCATTCCCTGCACTCCCAACGAGTTGTATAATGAATGAGACCGTTATTTACCTGAAATGGCAGGGGGGTTTCAGCACCAAAAACGCTTTCAAAGACACAAGTCAGAAAGGATACAGGTGGAAAGAGTATTTTAACTATTTAGGTGTAAAATTAAGGAAAATAATAAAGAGTAAAATCAATGCATTTCTAATACAAATAAAATAACATAAAGACCCCAATAAATAATGAATAAATAAAAGGAAACGAAAGTTATTTATTTAAACAAAGTTCTTTATTTCAGGTTAGGCTAGCTTAGCTTAGTTAATTTTAATCTAGCTTAGTTTAGGTTCTATTTTCTTTGATAAATCTGTCAGAGCAGTGCTGTGGTGGTGTGAGAGCAGTGCAAGAAGCCAGCCAGAATGGGCCGGAGAAGACCTGACAGGGGGTGGTGCTCAGTGCTACAGAGGACAGCAGCAAGTCCCGGGGCCACAGTGGGGCCACCCTGGGAGTGCAGAAGGGCTGCCTCCCCCCGGATGCGGGGCACGAGGGCCAGCTGCGTGGAGCACGAGCCGCTGCCTTGGGCTACAGGAGCCCAAAGGAGCCCCATGAAGGGGCTGTGCTCGGCTGCGGAGGAAGGCAAAAAACCCCGGGGGACACTTGCTAGTCCACCCTGGGGAGAAAAAAGCCCTTCCCCCCCCAGCTGCAGGACACGAGGGCCACCTTCGTGGAGCATGAGCACCAGGCCATAACCCAGAGCACCAGGACCAGAGGAGCCCTGCCAAGGGGTCATGCTCAGTGCTCAGAGGAAGGCAAAAAACCCCCGGGGACCAGTGCCAATCTGCCCCGGGGGAAAATTCCTTCCTGACCCCAGCGCTGGCGATCGGCTACTCCCTGAGCATGTGAGCAAGACCGGCTCCTGGTCCACGGGCTGCTTATGCCTCTAAGGGGACAAGGGGACACTGGCACTGCCTTTTCTGCCTCCACCTGGAGCCATCTCAGGGGCTTCCAAGAAGAGCAAAATGCTGCTGGCCTGATCAACCCTAGGGACAAGAACCCTTCCCGTGCCTGGCAGCGGGAGCTGCAAAGCACCGGGTGAGGCCACTGGCCCATCTGTGCATCCTGTTTCCTATGGCTACTGCCGCTATCTCCCCAGAATCTGATGAGGACGGCAAGCCCCCCGAGGACTGAAGCAGGACTTCCATCCATCCATCCATCCATCCATCCATCCATCCATCCATCCCATAAGCTGTGAGTGTGGCCCCTCCAGGAGCTGCAATTGCAGCAGAAGAGCCCCAGCAGCTTCAGGCAGTCTTCCCTTCTCTGCCCCTCCAAGTAATTCCACTGGTGCCTCAAGGAAATTCCTCTCGGCTGCCTGCAGGCTGCCAGCTCTGTCCTGGTGGCAAAGCCGGGCACTCTGGCAGTGGAACACGGGAGGACGCTGCCTTATACTGCCCCAGAGCATTGTGATGCTGCGTTGGCGGGTGGGGCCCTATGACACGGGGGGGGGGGGGGGGGGGGGGGGGGGGCCGGGGGTGACGGGGCCCCCCCCCCCAGCCCTGCTCACTGCAGCTCTGCTGCTGCCCCTTCAGCCAGCATGCCTTGGAGAAAGGCCTTTGGGCTGCTGTCCCTGAGGCCGGGCCTAGGCCCAGGGGGCTCTCCCTGCCCATGGTGGCCACAGACTGGGCACCGCTGCGGGCTGTCCCTGTAAATTAATCGCTGTCTTCAGACTGTATCATTGAAGGATTTTATACCGTGTACGGTCATTTGCCTGTGGTGATCCCAGAGGTGAAAGAAAGGGCTTTTGGTTCCCTCTGGGTGAACTCTGAGTGTTATACTCGTGTCTACACACCATTTGACCTCATAACCGGGGATCAATTAATGAAAGTCACATTTCACTACTGTTAGGCTTATTATAGTGTTAGGTGCTACTGGAAAGAAGGATTTAAGAAATCTCTTCTGCGTTTCTTACACAGGGTGTTCAGATACTTGTTTGTGTTTAGTTATCATTCATGTGTCTAGTTTGGGGGGTTACCTCTTGCATTACAACTTGAATGCAACCCTTCACTGACTGCTGTCTACTTCCATGTTCTTGGTAGCTCAATGAAGCGCTTTGATCCCAATTCGGTTTAAAGCGCACGGACTGAGCAGCTTTTCCCCGCAACACTCAGGAAAAACAAGTAACTGACTCAGTTGTGTGGAAGAGTTTTAAAACCCTCAGCTAAGTATCACATAAAGGTACTGTATGAAGGGCCGAGATTTTGAGAGTGGCAACAAATCCCCCCAGCACATCTGGGCAAATCCTTGAAATGCAGAATGACCGCTGGTCACTCTCCCATAGGCTTGTTTCCTGAGTGGTCTCCTGGGGGGGACTGGCCTCCCTTGGGACTGCAGACAGCCCCTCAGACCTACGTCAGAGCTTGTCATGCAGAACTATATGCATAACATAGCGGAGCTCTTCTGTTCCATTCCATTCCATTCCATTCCATTCCATTCCATTCCCTGCACTCCCAACGAGTTGTATAATGATGAGACCGTTATTTACCTGAAATGGCAGGGGGGTTTCAGCACCAAAAACGCTTTCAAAGACACAAGTCAGAAAGGATACAGGTGGAAAGAGTATTTTAACTATTTAGGTGTAAAATTAAGGAAAATAATAAAAGAGTAAAATCAATGCATTTCTAAATACAAATAAAATAACATAAAGACCCCAATAAAATAATGAATAAATAAAAGGAAACGAAAGTTATTTATTTAAACAAAGTTCTTTATTTCAGGTTAGGCTAGCTTAGCTTAGTTAATTTTAATCTAGCTTAGTTTAGGTTCTATTTTCTTTTGATAAATCTGTCAGAGCAGTGCTGTGGTGGTGTGAGAGCAGTGCAAGAAGCCAGCCAGAATGGGCCGGAGAAGACCTGACAGGGGGTGGTGCTCAGTGCTACAGAGGACAGCAGCAAGTCCCGGGGCCACAGTGGGGCCACCCTGGGAGTGCAGAAGGCTGCCTCCCCCCGGATGCGGGGCACGAGGGCCAGCTGCGTGGAGCACGAGCCGCTGCCTTTGGGCTACAGGAGCCCAAAGGAGCCCCATGAAGGGGCTGTGCTCGGCTGCGGAGGAAGGCAAAAAACCCCGGGGACACTTGCTAGTCCACCCTGGGGAGAAAAAAGCCCTTCCCCCCCCAGCTGCAGGACACGAGGGCCACCTTCGTGGAGCATGAGCACCAGGCCATAACCCAGAGCACCAGGACCAGAGGAGCCCTGCCAAGGGGTCATGCTCAGTGCTCAGAGGAAGGCAAAAAACCCCCGGGGACCAGTGCCAATCTGCCCCGGGGGAAAATTCCTTCCTGACCCCAGCGCTGGCGATCGGCTACTCCCTGAGCATGTGAGCAAGACCGGCTCCTGGTCCACGGGCTGCTTATGCCTCTAAGGGGACAAGGGGACACTGGCACTGCCTTTTCTGCCTCCACCTGGAGCCATCTCAGGGGCTTCCAAGAAGAGCAAAATGCTGCTGGCCTGATCAACCCTAGGGACAAGAACCCTTCCCGTGCCTGGCAGCGGGAGCTGCAAAGCACCGGGTGAGGCCACTGGCCCATCTGTGCATCCTGTTTCCTATGGCTACTGCCGCTATCTCCCCAGAATCTGATGAGGACGGCAAGCCCCCCGAGGACTGAAGCAGGACTTCCATCCATCCATCCATCCATCCATCCATCCATCCATCCATCCATCCCATAAGCTGTGAGTGTGGCCCCTCCAGGAGCTGCAATTGCAGCAGAAGAGCCCCAGCAGCTTCAGGCAGTCTTCCCTTCTCTGCCCCTCCAAGTAATTCCACTGGTGCCTCAAGGAAATTCCTCTCGGCTGCCTGCAGGCTGCCAGCTCTGTCCTGGTGGCAAAGCCGGGCACTCTGGCAGTGGAACACGGGAGGACGCTGCCTTATACTGCCCCAGAGCATTGTGATGCTGCGTTGGCGGGTGGGGCCCTATGACACGGGGGGGGGGGGGGGGGGTGGGGTGACGGGGGTGACGGGGCCCCGCCCCCCAGCCCTGCTCACTGCAGCTCTGCTGCTGCCCCTTCAGCCAGCATGCCTTGGAGAAAGGCCTTTGGGCTGCTGTCCCTGAGGCCGGGCCTAGGCCCAGGGGGCTCTCCCTGCCCATGGTGGCCACAGACTGGGCACCGCTGCGGGCTGTCCCTGTAAATTAATCGCTGTCTTCAGACTGTATCATTGAAGGATTTTATACCGTGTACGGTCATTTGCCTGTGGTGATCCCAGAGGTGAAAGAAAGGGCTTTTGGTTCCCTCTGGGTGAACTCTGCAGAAGCACAGAGAACATACAGGAGTTCCTCACCATTCCTTATGTGAAATATACAGGGATGATTCGTGTCAGGAATTTAGGCGTCCTTGTCGCCTTTGCACTTTGTGTGAAACCAGCCCTCCTTTGTGACCGTGATTATCATAAGTGCTCCTGTCAATAAGGAGAAACAAAGGGGATAATCTCCCCTAATCAATTGCTCTGTGTTTCAAAGGGGGCTTCCGTTTAACGGTTTGACTGGCCTAAGGGGGTTAAATAATCAGGAGATACATTTCGTTACAGGATACTGCAAACTTGGGCACTAGGCAAATAACCATATAAGATATAGAACAAAATGTTAAGCTTGTAAGCATTTTTCTGTCAATACATTACTAAGTAAATTCAGCAACGTCTTCACCGGAAAAAGACCCCAGCAAACAAGAAAAGAACAAAGGAAAGGGGCCACGTCGACATTCGGGTAAAGAAGACAACAAGATTGGCTAAAACCCAAATCTGAGAAGTATAAGAGACTGTACTCCAAAGATCCCGGTTGTGCGTTGCTGGTGGAGCGGAGACTCCCCTGCGCACCCAGCGCTGTTTTACTTATTGTCTCTTTTAAATTTCTAATCAATTGTAAATAAAATCGATTGGGACAAAACCCGGTTTGCAGTAAATCTTTGTAACACTTATCAACACAGCAAGTGGCATTTGCTACTGTGCTGCTTATGGTGAGGTATTTTCTTGGAAAGAAGGATTTAAGAAATCTCTTCTGCGTTTCTTACACAGGGTGTTCAGATACTTGTTTGTGTTTAGTTATCATTCATGTGTCTAGTTTGGGGGGTTACCTCTTGCATTACAACTTGAATGCAACCCTTCACTGACTGCTGTCTACTTCCATGTTCTTGGTAGCTCAATGAAGCGCTTTGATCCCAATTCGGTTTAAAGCGCACGGACTGAGCAGCTTTTCCCCGCAACACTCAGGAAAAACAAGTAACTGACTCAGTTGTGTGGAAGAGTTTTAAAACCCTCAGCTAAGTATCACATAAAGGTACTGTATGAAGGGCCGAGATTTTGAGAGTGGCAACAAATCCCCCCAGCACATCTGGGCAAATCCTTGAAATGCAGAATGACCGCTGGTCACTCTCCCATAGGCTTGTTTCCTGAGTGGTCTCCTGGGGGGGACTGGCCTCCCTTGGGACTGCAGACAGCCCCTCAGACCTACGTCAGAGCTTGTCATGCAGAACTATATGCATAACATAGCGGAGCTCTTCTGTTCCATTCCATTCCATTCCATTCCATTCCATTCCATTCCATTCCATTCCCTGCACTCCCAACGAGTTGTATAATGATGAGACCGTTATTTACCTGAAATGGCAGGGGGGTTTCAGCACCAAAAACGCTTTCAAAGACACAAGTCAGAAAGGATACAGGTGGAAAGAGTATTTTAACTATTTAGGTGTAAAATTAAGGAAAATAATAAAAGAGTAAAATCAATGCATTTCTAAATACAAATAAAATAACATAAAGACCCCAATAAAATAATGAATAAATAAAAGGAAACGAAAGTTATTTATTTAAACAAAGTTCTTTATTTCAGGTTAGGCTAGCTTAGCTTAGTTAATTTTAATCTAGCTTAGTTTAGGTTCTATTTTCTTTTGATAAATCTGTCAGAGCAGTGCTGTGGTGGTGTGAGAGCAGTGCAAGAAGCCAGCCAGAATGGGCCGGAGAAGACCTGACAGGGGGTGGTGCTCAGTGCTACAGAGGACAGCAGCAAGTCCCGGGGCCACAGTGGGGCCACCCTGGGAGTGCAGAAGGCTGCCTCCCCCCGGATGCGGGGCACGAGGGCCAGCTGCGTGGAGCACGAGCCGCTGCCTTTGGGCTACAGGAGCCCAAAGGAGCCCCATGAAGGGGCTGTGCTCGGCTGCGGAGGAAGGCAAAAAACCCCGGGGACACTTGCTAGTCCACCCTGGGGAGAAAAAAGCCCTTCCCCCCCCAGCTGCAGGACACGAGGGCCACCTTCGTGGAGCATGAGCACCAGGCCATAACCCAGAGCACCAGGACCAGAGGAGCCCTGCCAAGGGGTCATGCTCAGTGCTCAGAGGAAGGCAAAAAACCCCCGGGGACCAGTGCCAATCTGCCCCGGGGGAAAATTCCTTCCTGACCCCAGCGCTGGCGATCGGCTACTCCCTGAGCATGTGAGCAAGACCGGCTCCTGGTCCACGGGCTGCTTATGCCTCTAAGGGGACAAGGGGACACTGGCACTGCCTTTTCTGCCTCCACCTGGAGCCATCTCAGGGGCTTCCAAGAAGAGCAAAATGCTGCTGGCCTGATCAACCCTAGGGACAAGAACCCTTCCCGTGCCTGGCAGCGGGAGCTGCAAAGCACCGGGTGAGGCCACTGGCCCATCTGTGCATCCTGTTTCCTATGGCTACTGCCGCTATCTCCCCAGAATCTGATGAGGACGGCAAGCCCCCCGAGGACTGAAGCAGGACTTCCATCCATCCATCCATCCATCCATCCATCCATCCATCCATCCCATAAGCTGTGAGTGTGGCCCCTCCAGGAGCTGCAATTGCAGCAGAAGAGCCCCAGCAGCTTCAGGCAGTCTTCCCTTCTCTGCCCCTCCAAGTAATTCCACTGGTGCCTCAAGGAAATTCCTCTCGGCTGCCTGCAGGCTGCCAGCTCTGTCCTGGTGGCAAAGCCGGGCACTCTGGCAGTGGAACACGGGAGGACGCTGCCTTATACTGCCCCAGAGCATTGTGATGCTGCGTTGGCGGGTGGGGCCCTATGACACGGGGGGGGGGGGGGGGGGGGGGTGACGGGGGTGACGGGGCCCCGCCCCCCAGCCCTGCTCACTGCAGCTCTGCTGCTGCCCCTTCAGCCAGCATGCCTTGGAGAAAGGCCTTTGGGCTGCTGTCCCTGAGGCCGGGCCTAGGCCCAGGGGGCTCTCCCTGCCCATGGTGGCCACAGACTGGGCACCGCTGCGGGCTGTCCCTGTAAATTAATCGCTGTCTTCAGACTGTATCATTGAAGGATTTTATACCGTGTACGGTCATTTGCCTGTGGTGATCCCAGAGGTGAAAGAAAGGGCTTTTGGTTCCCTCTGGGTGAACTCTGCAGAAGCACAGAGAACATACAGGAGTTCCTCACCATTCCTTATCAACACAGCAAGTGGCATTTGCTACTGTGCTGCTTATGGTGAGGTATTTTCTTGGAAAGAAGGATTTAAGAAATCTCTTCTGCGTTTCTTACACAGGGTGTTCAGATACTTGTTTGTGTTTAGTTATCATTCATGTGTCTAGTTTGGGGGGTTACCTCTTGCATTACAACTTGAATGCAACCCTTCACTGACTGCTGTCTACTTCCATGTTCTTGGTAGCTCAATGAAGCGCTTTGATCCCAATTCGGTTTAAAGCGCACGGACTGAGCAGCTTTTCCCCGCAACACTCAGGAAAAACAAGTAACTGACTCAGTTGTGTGGAAGAGTTTTAAAACCCTCAGCTAAGTATCACATAAAGGTACTGTATGAAGGGCCGAGATTTTGAGAGTGGCAACAAATCCCCCCAGCACATCTGGGCAAATCCTTGAAATGCAGAATGACCGCTGGTCGCTCTCCCATAGGCTTGTTTCCTGAGTGGTCTCCTGGGGGGGACTGGCCTCCCTTGGGACTGCAGACAGCCCCTCAGACCTACGTCAGAGCTTGTCATGCAGAACTATATGCATAACATAGCGGAGCTCTTCTGTTCCATTCCATTCCATTCCATTCCATTCCATTCCATTCCATTCCCTGCACTCCCAACGAGTTGTATAATGATGAGACCGTTATTTACCTGAAATGGCAGGGGGGTTTCAGCACCAAAAACGCTTTCAAAGACACAAGTCAGAAAGGATACAGGTGGAAAGAGTATTTTAACTATTTAGGTGTAAAATTAAGGAAAATAATAAAAGAGTAAAATCAATGCATTTCTAAATACAAATAAAATAACATAAAGACCCCAATAAAATAATGAATAAATAAAAGGAAACGAAAGTTATTTATTTAAACAAAGTTCTTTATTTCAGGTTAGGCTAGCTTAGCTTAGTTAATTTTAATCTAGCTTAGTTTAGGTTCTATTTTCTTTTGATAAATCTGTCAGAGCAGTGCTGTGGTGGTGTGAGAGCAGTGCAAGAAGCCAGCCAGAATGGGCCGGAGAAGACCTGACAGGGGGTGGTGCTCAGTGCTACAGAGGACAGCAGCAAGTCCCGGGGCCACAGTGGGGCCACCCTGGGAGTGCAGAAGGCTGCCTCCCCCCGGATGCGGGGCACGAGGGCCAGCTGCGTGGAGCACGAGCCGCTGCCTTTGGGCTACAGGAGCCCAAAGGAGCCCCATGAAGGGGCTGTGCTCGGCTGCGGAGGAAGGCAAAAAACCCCGGGGACACTTGCTAGTCCACCCTGGGGAGAAAAAAGCCCTTCCCCCCCCAGCTGCAGGACACGAGGGCCACCTTCGTGGAGCATGAGCACCAGGCCATAACCCAGAGCACCAGGACCAGAGGAGCCCTGCCAAGGGGTCATGCTCAGTGCTCAGAGGAAGGCAAAAAACCCCCGGGGACCAGTGCCAATCTGCCCCGGGGGAAAATTCCTTCCTGACCCCAGCGCTGGCGATCGGCTACTCCCTGAGCATGTGAGCAAGACCGGCTCCTGGTCCACGGGCTGCTTATGCCTCTAAGGGGACAAGGGGACACTGGCACTGCCTTTTCTGCCTCCACCTGGAGCCATCTCAGGGGCTTCCAAGAAGAGCAAAATGCTGCTGGCCTGATCAACCCTAGGGACAAGAACCCTTCCCGTGCCTGGCAGCGGGAGCTGCAAAGCACCGGGTGAGGCCACTGGCCCATCTGTGCATCCTGTTTCCTATGGCTACTGCCGCTATCTCCCCAGAATCTGATGAGGACGGCAAGCCCCCCGAGGACTGAAGCAGGACTTCCATCCATCCATCCATCCATCCATCCATCCATCCATCCATCCCATAAGCTGTGAGTGTGGCCCCTCCAGGAGCTGCAATTGCAGCAGAAGAGCCCCAGCAGCTTCAGGCAGTCTTCCCTTCTCTGCCCCTCCAAGTAATTCCACTGGTGCCTCAAGGAAATTCCTCTCGGCTGCCTGCAGGCTGCCAGCTCTGTCCTGGTGGCAAAGCCGGGCACTCTGGCAGTGGAACACGGGAGGACGCTGCCTTATACTGCCCCAGAGCATTGTGATGCTGCGTTGGCGGGTGGGGCCCTATGACACGGGGGGGGGGGGGGGGGGGGGGTGACGGGGGTGACGGGGCCCCGCCCCCCAGCCCTGCTCACTGCAGCTCTGCTGCTGCCCCTTCAGCCAGCATGCCTTGGAGAAAGGCCTTTGGGCTGCTGTCCCTGAGGCCGGGCCTAGGCCCAGGGGGCTCTCCCTGCCCATGGTGGCCACAGACTGGGCACCGCTGCGGGCTGTCCCTGTAAATTAATCGCTGTCTTCAGACTGTATCATTGAAGGATTTTATACCGTGTACGGTCATTTGCCTGTGGTGATCCCAGAGGTGAAAGAAAGGGCTTTTGGTTCCCTCTGGGTGAACTCTGCAGAAGCACAGAGAACATACAGGAGTTCCTCACCATTCCTTATCAACACAGCAAGTGGCATTTGCTACTGTGCTGCTTATGGTGAGGTATTTTCTTGGAAAGAAGGATTTAAGAAATCTCTTCTGCGTTTCTTACACAGGGTGTTCAGATACTTGTTTGTGTTTAGTTATCATTCATGTGTCTAGTTTGGGGGGTTACCTCTTGCATTACAACTTGAATGCAACCCTTCACTGACTGCTGTCTACTTCCATGTTCTTGGTAGCTCAATGAAGCGCTTTGATCCCAATTCGGTTTAAAGCGCACGGACTGAGCAGCTTTTCCCCGCAACACTCAGGAAAAACAAGTAACTGACTCAGTTGTGTGGAAGAGTTTTAAAACCCTCAGCTAAGTATCACATAAAGGTACTGTATGAAGGGCCGAGATTTTGAGAGTGGCAACAAATCCCCCCAGCACATCTGGGCAAATCCTTGAAATGCAGAATGACCGCTGGTCGCTCTCCCATAGGCTTGTTTCCTGAGTGGTCTCCTGGGGGGGACTGGCCTCCCTTGGGACTGCAGACAGCCCCTCAGACCTACGTCAGAGCTTGTCATGCAGAACTATATGCATAACATAGCGGAGCTCTTCTGTTCCATTCCATTCCATTCCATTCCATTCCATTCCATTCCCTGCACTCCCAACGAGTTGTATAATGATGAGACCGTTATTTACCTGAAATGGCAGGGGGGTTTCAGCACCAAAAACGCTTTCAAAGACACAAGTCAGAAAGGATACAGGTGGAAAGAGTATTTTAACTATTTAGGTGTAAAATTAAGGAAAATAATAAAAGAGTAAAATCAATGCATTTCTAAATACAAATAAAATAACATAAAGACCCCAATAAAATAATGAATAAATAAAAGGAAACGAAAGTTATTTATTTAAACAAAGTTCTTTATTTCAGGTTAGGCTAGCTTAGCTTAGTTAATTTTAATCTAGCTTAGTTTAGGTTCTATTTTCTTTTGATAAATCTGTCAGAGCAGTGCTGTGGTGGTGTGAGAGCAGTGCAAGAAGCCAGCCAGAATGGGCCGGAGAAGACCTGACAGGGGGTGGTGCTCAGTGCTACAGAGGACAGCAGCAAGTCCCGGGGCCACAGTGGGGCCACCCTGGGAGTGCAGAAGGCTGCCTCCCCCCGGATGCGGGGCACGAGGGCCAGCTGCGTGGAGCACGAGCCGCTGCCTTTGGGCTACAGGAGCCCAAAGGAGCCCCATGAAGGGGCTGTGCTCGGCTGCGGAGGAAGGCAAAAAACCCCGGGGACACTTGCTAGTCCACCCTGGGGAGAAAAAAGCCCTTCCCCCCCCAGCTGCAGGACACGAGGGCCACCTTCGTGGAGCATGAGCACCAGGCCATAACCCAGAGCACCAGGACCAGAGGAGCCCTGCCAAGGGGTCATGCTCAGTGCTCAGAGGAAGGCAAAAAACCCCCGGGGACCAGTGCCAATCTGCCCCGGGGGAAAATTCCTTCCTGACCCCAGCGCTGGCGATCGGCTACTCCCTGAGCATGTGAGCAAGACCGGCTCCTGGTCCACGGGCTGCTTATGCCTCTAAGGGGACAAGGGGACACTGGCACTGCCTTTTCTGCCTCCACCTGGAGCCATCTCAGGGGCTTCCAAGAAGAGCAAAATGCTGCTGGCCTGATCAACCCTAGGGACAAGAACCCTTCCCGTGCCTGGCAGCGGGAGCTGCAAAGCACCGGGTGAGGCCACTGGCCCATCTGTGCATCCTGTTTCCTATGGCTACTGCCGCTATCTCCCCAGAATCTGATGAGGACGGCAAGCCCCCCGAGGACTGAAGCAGGACTTCCATCCATCCATCCATCCATCCATCCATCCATCCATCCCATAAGCTGTGAGTGTGGCCCCTCCAGGAGCTGCAATTGCAGCAGAAGAGCCCCAGCAGCTTCAGGCAGTCTTCCCTTCTCTGCCCCTCCAAGTAATTCCACTGGTGCCTCAAGGAAATTCCTCTCGGCTGCCTGCAGGCTGCCAGCTCTGTCCTGGTGGCAAAGCCGGGCACTCTGGCAGTGGAACACGGGAGGACGCTGCCTTATACTGCCCCAGAGCATTGTGATGCTGCGTTGGCGGGTGGGGCCCTATGACACGGGGGGGGGGGGGGGGGGGGTGACGGGGGTGACGGGGCCCCGCCCCCCAGCCCTGCTCACTGCAGCTCTGCTGCTGCCCCTTCAGCCAGCATGCCTTGGAGAAAGGCCTTTGGGCTGCTGTCCCTGAGGCCGGGCCTAGGCCCAGGGGGCTCTCCCTGCCCATGGTGGCCACAGACTGGGCACCGCTGCGGGCTGTCCCTGTAAATTAATCGCTGTCTTCAGACTGTATCATTGAAGGATTTTATACCGTGTACGGTCATTTGCCTGTGGTGATCCCAGAGGTGAAAGAAAGGGCTTTTGGTTCCCTCTGGGTGAACTCTGCAGAAGCACAGAGAACATACAGGAGTTCCTCACCATTCCTTATGTGAAATATACAGGGATGATTCGTGTCAGGAATTTAGGCGTCCTTGTCGCCTTTGCACTTTGTGTGAAACCAGCCCTCCTTTGTGACCGTGATTATCATAAGTGCTCCTGTCAATAAGGAGAAACAAAGGGGATAATCTCCCCTAATCAATTGCTCTGTGTTTCAAAGGGGGCTTCCGTTTAACGGTTTGACTGGCCTAAGGGGGTTAAATAATCAGGAGATACATTTCGTTACAGGATACTGCAAACTTGGGCACTAGGCAAATAACCATATAAGATATAGAACAAAATGTTAAGCTTGTAAGCATTTTTCTGTCAATACATTACTAAGTAAATTCAGCAACGTCTTCACCGGAAAAAGACCCCAGCAAACAAGAAAAGAACAAAGGAAAGGGGCCACGTCGACATTCGGGTAAAGAAGACAACAAGATTGGCTAAAACCCAAATCTGAGAAGTATAAGAGACTGTACTCCAAAGATCCCGGTTGTGCGTTGCTGGTGGAGCGGAGACTCCCCTGCGCACCCAGCGCTGTTTTACTTATTGTCTCTTTTAAATTTCTAATCAATTGTAAATAAAATCGATTGGGACAAAACCCGGTTTGCAGTAAATCTTTGTAACACTTATCAACACAGCAAGTGGCATTTGCTACTGTGCTGCTTATGGTGAGGTATTTTCTTGGAAAGAAGGATTTAAGAAATCTCTTCTGCGTTTCTTACACAGGGTGTTCAGATACTTGTTTGTGTTTAGTTATCATTCATGTGTCTAGTTTGGGGGGTTACCTCTTGCATTACAACTTGAATGCAACCCTTCACTGACTGCTGTCTACTTCCATGTTCTTGGTAGCTCAATGAAGCGCTTTGATCCCAATTCGGTTTAAAGCGCACGGACTGAGCAGCTTTTCCCCGCAACACTCAGGAAAAACAAGTAACTGACTCAGTTGTGTGGAAGAGTTTTAAAACCCTCAGCTAAGTATCACATAAAGGTACTGTATGAAGGGCCGAGATTTTGAGAGTGGCAACAAATCCCCCCAGCACATCTGGGCAAATCCTTGAAATGCAGAATGACCGCTGGTCGCTCTCCCATAGGCTTGTTTCCTGAGTGGTCTCCTGGGGGGGACTGGCCTCCCTTGGGACTGCAGACAGCCCCTCAGACCTACGTCAGAGCTTGTCATGCAGAACTATATGCATAACATAGCGGAGCTCTTCTGTTCCATTCCATTCCATTCCATTCCATTCCATTCCATTCCATTCCCTGCACTCCCAACGAGTTGTATAATGATGAGACCGTTATTTACCTGAAATGGCAGGGGGGTTTCAGCACCAAAAACGCTTTCAAAGACACAAGTCAGAAAGGATACAGGTGGAAAGAGTATTTTAACTATTTAGGTGTAAAATTAAGGAAAATAATAAAAGAGTAAAATCAATGCATTTCTAAATACAAATAAAATAACATAAAGACCCCAATAAAATAATGAATAAATAAAAGGAAACGAAAGTTATTTATTTAAACAAAGTTCTTTATTTCAGGTTAGGCTAGCTTAGCTTAGTTAATTTTAATCTAGCTTAGTTTAGGTTCTATTTTCTTTTGATAAATCTGTCAGAGCAGTGCTGTGGTGGTGTGAGAGCAGTGCAAGAAGCCAGCCAGAATGGGCCGGAGAAGACCTGACAGGGGGTGGTGCTCAGTGCTACAGAGGACAGCAGCAAGTCCCGGGGCCACAGTGGGGCCACCCTGGGAGTGCAGAAGGCTGCCTCCCCCCGGATGCGGGGCACGAGGGCCAGCTGCGTGGAGCACGAGCCGCTGCCTTTGGGCTACAGGAGCCCAAAGGAGCCCCATGAAGGGGCTGTGCTCGGCTGCGGAGGAAGGCAAAAAACCCCGGGGACACTTGCTAGTCCACCCTGGGGAGAAAAAAGCCCTTCCCCCCCCAGCTGCAGGACACGAGGGCCACCTTCGTGGAGCATGAGCACCAGGCCATAACCCAGAGCACCAGGACCAGAGGAGCCCTGCCAAGGGGTCATGCTCAGTGCTCAGAGGAAGGCAAAAAACCCCCGGGGACCAGTGCCAATCTGCCCCGGGGGAAAATTCCTTCCTGACCCCAGCGCTGGCGATCGGCTACTCCCTGAGCATGTGAGCAAGACCGGCTCCTGGTCCACGGGCTGCTTATGCCTCTAAGGGGACAAGGGGACACTGGCACTGCCTTTTCTGCCTCCACCTGGAGCCATCTCAGGGGCTTCCAAGAAGAGCAAAATGCTGCTGGCCTGATCAACCCTAGGGACAAGAACCCTTCCCGTGCCTGGCAGCGGGAGCTGCAAAGCACCGGGTGAGGCCACTGGCCCATCTGTGCATCCTGTTTCCTATGGCTACTGCCGCTATCTCCCCAGAATCTGATGAGGACGGCAAGCCCCCCGAGGACTGAAGCAGGACATCCATCCATCCATCCATCCATCCATCCATCCATCCATCCCATAAGCTGTGAGTGTGGCCCCTCCAGGAGCTGCAATTGCAGCAGAAGAGCCCCAGCAGCTTCAGGCAGTCTTCCCTTCTCTGCCCCTCCAAGTAATTCCACTGGTGCCTCAAGGAAATTCCTCTCGGCTGCCTGCAGGCTGCCAGCTCTGTCCTGGTGGCAAAGCCGGGCACTCTGGCAGTGGAACACGGGAGGACGCTGCCTTATACTGCCCCAGAGCATTGTGATGCTGCGTTGGCGGGTGGGGCCCTATGACACGGGGGGGGGGGGGGGGGGGTGACGGGGGTGACGGGGCCCCGCCCCCCAGCCCTGCTCACTGCAGCTCTGCTGCTGCCCCTTCAGCCAGCATGCCTTGGAGAAAGGCCTTTGGGCTGCTGTCCCTGAGGCCGGGCCTAGGCCCAGGGGGCTCTCCCTGCCCATGGTGGCCACAGACTGGGCACCGCTGCGGGCTGTCCCTGTAAATTAATCGCTGTCTTCAGACTGTATCATTGAAGGATTTTATACCGTGTACGGTCATTTGCCTGTGGTGATCCCAGAGGTGAAAGAAAGGGCTTTTGGTTCCCTCTGGGTGAACTCTGCAGAAGCACAGAGAACATACAGGAGTTCCTCACCATTCCTTATGTGAAATATACAGGGATGATTCGTGTCAGGAATTTAGGCGTCCTTGTCGCCTTTGCACTTTGTGTGAAACCAGCCCTCCTTTGTGACCGTGATTATCATAAGTGCTCCTGTCAATAAGGAGAAACAAAGGGGATAATCTCCCCTAATCAATTGCTCTGTGTTTCAAAGGGGGCTTCCGTTTAACGGTTTGACTGGCCTAAGGGGGTTAAATAATCAGGAGATACATTTCGTTACAGGATACTGCAAACTTGGGCACTAGGCAAATAACCATATAAGATATAGAACAAAATGTTAAGCTTGTAAGCATTTTTCTGTCAATACATTACTAAGTAAATTCAGCAACGTCTTCACCGGAAAAAGACCCCAGCAAACAAGAAAAGAACAAAGGAAAGGGGCCACGTCGACATTCGGGTAAAGAAGACAACAAGATTGGCTAAAACCCAAATCTGAGAAGTATAAGAGACTGTACTCCAAAGATCCCGGTTGTGCGTTGCTGGTGGAGCGGAGACTCCCCTGCGCACCCAGCGCTGTTTTACTTATTGTCTCTTTTAAATTTCTAATCAATTGTAAATAAAATCGATTGGGACAAAACCCGGTTTGCAGTAAATCTTTGTAACACTTATCAACACAGCAAGTGGCATTTGCTACTGTGCTGCTTATGGTGAGGTATTTTCTTGGAAAGAAGGATTTAAGAAATCTCTTCTGCGTTTCTTACACAGGGTGTTCAGATACTTGTTTGTGTTTAGTTATCATTCATGTGTCTAGTTTGGGGGGTTACCTCTTGCATTACAACTTGAATGCAACCCTTCACTGACTGCTGTCTACTTCCATGTTCTTGGTAGCTCAATGAAGCGCTTTGATCCCAATTCGGTTTAAAGCGCACGGACTGAGCAGCTTTTCCCCGCAACACTCAGGAAAAACAAGTAACTGACTCAGTTGTGTGGAAGAGTTTTAAAACCCTCAGCTAAGTATCACATAAAGGTACTGTATGAAGGGCCGAGATTTTGAGAGTGGCAACAAATCCCCCCAGCACATCTGGGCAAATCCTTGAAATGCAGAATGACCGCTGGTCGCTCTCCCATAGGCTTGTTTCCTGAGTGGTCTCCTGGGGGGGACTGGCCTCCCTTGGGACTGCAGACAGCCCCTCAGACCTACGTCAGAGCTTGTCATGCAGAACTATATGCATAACATAGCGGAGCTCTTCTGTTCCATTCCATTCCATTCCATTCCATTCCATTCCATTCCATTCCATTCCCTGCACTCCCAACGAGTTGTATAATGATGAGACCGTTATTTACCTGAAATGGCAGGGGGGTTTCAGCACCAAAAACGCTTTCAAAGACACAAGTCAGAAAGGATACAGGTGGAAAGAGTATTTTAACTATTTAGGTGTAAAATTAAGGAAAATAATAAAAGAGTAAAATCAATGCATTTCTAAATACAAATAAAATAACATAAAGACCCCAATAAAATAATGAATAAATAAAAGGAAACGAAAGTTATTTATTTAAACAAAGTTCTTTATTTCAGGTTAGGCTAGCTTAGCTTAGTTAATTTTAATCTAGCTTAGTTTAGGTTCTATTTTCTTTTGATAAATCTGTCAGAGCAGTGCTGTGGTGGTGTGAGAGCAGTGCAAGAAGCCAGCCAGAATGGGCCGGAGAAGACCTGACAGGGGGTGGTGCTCAGTGCTACAGAGGACAGCAGCAAGTCCCGGGGCCACAGTGGGGCCACCCTGGGAGTGCAGAAGGCTGCCTCCCCCCGGATGCGGGGCACGAGGGCCAGCTGCGTGGAGCACGAGCCGCTGCCTTTGGGCTACAGGAGCCCAAAGGAGCCCCATGAAGGGGCTGTGCTCGGCTGCGGAGGAAGGCAAAAAACCCCGGGGACACTTGCTAGTCCACCCTGGGGAGAAAAAAGCCCTTCCCCCCCCAGCTGCAGGACACGAGGGCCACCTTCGTGGAGCATGAGCACCAGGCCATAACCCAGAGCACCAGGACCAGAGGAGCCCTGCCAAGGGGTCATGCTCAGTGCTCAGAGGAAGGCAAAAAACCCCCGGGGACCAGTGCCAATCTGCCCCGGGGGAAAATTCCTTCCTGACCCCAGCGCTGGCGATCGGCTACTCCCTGAGCATGTGAGCAAGACCGGCTCCTGGTCCACGGGCTGCTTATGCCTCTAAGGGGACAAGGGGACACTGGCACTGCCTTTTCTGCCTCCACCTGGAGCCATCTCAGGGGCTTCCAAGAAGAGCAAAATGCTGCTGGCCTGATCAACCCTAGGGACAAGAACCCTTCCCGTGCCTGGCAGCGGGAGCTGCAAAGCACCGGGTGAGGCCACTGGCCCATCTGTGCATCCTGTTTCCTATGGCTACTGCCGCTATCTCCCCAGAATCTGATGAGGACGGCAAGCCCCCCGAGGACTGAAGCAGGACTTCCATCCATCCATCCATCCATCCATCCATCCATCCATCCCATAAGCTGTGAGTGTGGCCCCTCCAGGAGCTGCAATTGCAGCAGAAGAGCCCCAGCAGCTTCAGGCAGTCTTCCCTTCTCTGCCCCTCCAAGTAATTCCACTGGTGCCTCAAGGAAATTCCTCTCGGCTGCCTGCAGGCTGCCAGCTCTGTCCTGGTGGCAAAGCCGGGCACTCTGGCAGTGGAACACGGGAGGACGCTGCCTTATACTGCCCCAGAGCATTGTGATGCTGCGTTGGCGGGTGGGGCCCTATGACACGGGGGGGGGGGGGGGGGGGGGTGACGGGGGTGACGGGGCCCCGCCCCCCAGCCCTGCTCACTGCAGCTCTGCTGCTGCCCCTTCAGCCAGCATGCCTTGGAGAAAGGCCTTTGGGCTGCTGTCCCTGAGGCCGGGCCTAGGCCCAGGGGGCTCTCCCTGCCCATGGTGGCCACAGACTGGGCACCGCTGCGGGCTGTCCCTGTAAATTAATCGCTGTCTTCAGACTGTATCATTGAAGGATTTTATACCGTGTACGGTCATTTGCCTGTGGTGATCCCAGAGGTGAAAGAAAGGGCTTTTGGTTCCCTCTGGGTGAACTCTGCAGAAGCACAGAGAACATACAGGAGTTCCTCACCATTCCTTATGTGAAATATACAGGGATGATTCGTGTCAGGAATTTAGGCGTCCTTGTCGCCTTTGCACTTTGTGTGAAACCAGCCCTCCTTTGTGACCGTGATTATCATAAGTGCTCCTGTCAATAAGGAGAAACAAAGGGGATAATCTCCCCTAATCAATTGCTCTGTGTTTCAAAGGGGGCTTCCGTTTAACGGTTTGACTGGCCTAAGGGGGTTAAATAATCAGGAGATACATTTCGTTACAGGATACTGCAAACTTGGGCACTAGGCAAATAACCATATAAGATATAGAACAAAATGTTAAGCTTGTAAGCATTTTTCTGTCAATACATTACTAAGTAAATTCAGCAACGTCTTCACCGGAAAAAGACCCCAGCAAACAAGAAAAGAACAAAGGAAAGGGGCCACGTCGACATTCGGGTAAAGAAGACAACAAGATTGGCTAAAACCCAAATCTGAGAAGTATAAGAGACTGTACTCCAAAGATCCCGGTTGTGCGTTGCTGGTGGAGCGGAGACTCCCCTGCGCACCCAGCGCTGTTTTACTTATTGTCTCTTTTAAATTTCTAATCAATTGTAAATAAAATCGATTGGGACAAAACCCGGTTTGCAGTAAATCTTTGTAACACTTATCAACACAGCAAGTGGCATTTGCTACTGTGCTGCTTATGGTGAGGTATTTTCTTGGAAAGAAGGATTTAAGAAATCTCTTCTGCGTTTCTTACACAGGGTGTTCAGATACTTGTTTGTGTTTAGTTATCATTCATGTGTCTAGTTTGGGGGGTTACCTCTTGCATTACAACTTGAATGCAACCCTTCACTGACTGCTGTCTACTTCCATGTTCTTGGTAGCTCAATGAAGCGCTTTGATCCCAATTCGGTTTAAAGCGCACGGACTGAGCAGCTTTTCCCCGCAACACTCAGGAAAAACAAGTAACTGACTCAGTTGTGTGGAAGAGTTTTAAAACCCTCAGCTAAGTATCACATAAAGGTACTGTATGAAGGGCCGAGATTTTGAGAGTGGCAACAAATCCCCCCAGCACATCTGGGCAAATCCTTGAAATGCAGAATGACCGCTGGTCACTCTCCCATAGGCTTGTTTCCTGAGTGGTCTCCTGGGGGGGACTGGCCTCCCTTGGGACTGCAGACAGCCCCTCAGACCTACGTCAGAGCTTGTCATGCAGAACTATATGCATAACATAGCGGAGCTCTTCTGTTCCATTCCATTCCATTCCATTCCATTCCATTCCATTCCATTCCATTCCCTGCACTCCCAACGAGTTGTATAATGATGAGACCGTTATTTACCTGAAATGGCAGGGGGGTTTCAGCACCAAAAACGCTTTCAAAGACACAAGTCAGAAAGGATACAGGTGGAAAGAGTATTTTAACTATTTAGGTGTAAAATTAAGGAAAATAATAAAAGAGTAAAATCAATGCATTTCTAAATACAAATAAAATAACATAAAGACCCCAATAAAATAATGAATAAATAAAAGGAAACGAAAGTTATTTATTTAAACAAAGTTCTTTATTTCAGGTTAGGCTAGCTTAGCTTAGTTAATTTTAATCTAGCTTAGTTTAGGTTCTATTTTCTTTTGATAAATCTGTCAGAGCAGTGCTGTGGTGGTGTGAGAGCAGTGCAAGAAGCCAGCCAGAATGGGCCGGAGAAGACCTGACAGGGGGTGGTGCTCAGTGCTACAGAGGACAGCAGCAAGTCCCGGGGCCACAGTGGGGCCACCCTGGGAGTGCAGAAGGCTGCCTCCCCCCGGATGCGGGGCACGAGGGCCAGCTGCGTGGAGCACGAGCCGCTGCCTTTGGGCTACAGGAGCCCAAAGGAGCCCCATGAAGGGGCTGTGCTCGGCTGCGGAGGAAGGCAAAAAACCCCGGGGACACTTGCTAGTCCACCCTGGGGAGAAAAAAGCCCTTCCCCCCCCAGCTGCAGGACACGAGGGCCACCTTCGTGGAGCATGAGCACCAGGCCATAACCCAGAGCACCAGGACCAGAGGAGCCCTGCCAAGGGGTCATGCTCAGTGCTCAGAGGAAGGCAAAAAACCCCCGGGGACCAGTGCCAATCTGCCCCGGGGGAAAATTCCTTCCTGACCCCAGCGCTGGCGATCGGCTACTCCCTGAGCATGTGAGCAAGACCGGCTCCTGGTCCACGGGCTGCTTATGCCTCTAAGGGGACAAGGGGACACTGGCACTGCCTTTTCTGCCTCCACCTGGAGCCATCTCAGGGGCTTCCAAGAAGAGCAAAATGCTGCTGGCCTGATCAACCCTAGGGACAAGAACCCTTCCCGTGCCTGGCAGCGGGAGCTGCAAAGCACCGGGTGAGGCCACTGGCCCATCTGTGCATCCTGTTTCCTATGGCTACTGCCGCTATCTCCCCAGAATCTGATGAGGACGGCAAGCCCCCCGAGGACTGAAGCAGGACTTCCATCCATCCATCCATCCATCCATCCATCCATCCATCCATCCATCCCATAAGCTGTGAGTGTGGCCCCTCCAGGAGCTGCAATTGCAGCAGAAGAGCCCCAGCAGCTTCAGGCAGTCTTCCCTTCTCTGCCCCTCCAAGTAATTCCACTGGTGCCTCAAGGAAATTCCTCTCGGCTGCCTGCAGGCTGCCAGCTCTGTCCTGGTGGCAAAGCCGGGCACTCTGGCAGTGGAACACGGGAGGACGCTGCCTTATACTGCCCCAGAGCATTGTGATGCTGCGTTGGCGGGTGGGGCCCTATGACACGGGGGGGGGGGGGGGGGGGTGACGGGGGTGACGGGGCCCCGCCCCCCAGCCCGGCTCACTGCAGCTCTGCTGCTGCCCCTTCAGCCAGCATGCCTTGGAGAAAGGCCTTTGGGCTGCTGTCCCTGAGGCCGGGCCTAGGCCCAGGGGGCTCTCCCTGCCCATGGTGGCCACAGACTGGGCACCGCTGCGGGCTGTCCCTGTAAATTAATCGCTGTCTTCAGACTGTATCATTGAAGGATTTTATACCGTGTACGGTCATTTGCCTGTGGTGATCCCAGAGGTGAAAGAAAGGGCTTTTGGTTCCCTCTGGGTGAACTCTGCAGAAGCACAGAGAACATACAGGAGTTCCTCACCATTCCTTATGTGAAATATACAGGGATGATTCGTGTCAGGAATTTAGGCGTCCTTGTCGCCTTTGCACTTTGTGTGAAACCAGCCCTCCTTTGTGACCGTGATTATCATAAGTGCTCCTGTCAATAAGGAGAAACAAAGGGGATAATCTCCCCTAATCAATTGCTCTGTGTTTCAAAGGGGGCTTCCGTTTAACGGTTTGACTGGCCTAAGGGGGTTAAATAATCAGGAGATACATTTCGTTACAGGATACTGCAAACTTGGGCACTAGGCAAATAACCATATAAGATATAGAACAAAATGTTAAGCTTGTAAGCATTTTTCTGTCAATACATTACTAAGTAAATTCAGCAACGTCTTCACCGGAAAAAGACCCCAGCAAACAAGAAAAGAACAAAGGAAAGGGGCCACGTCGACATTCGGGTAAAGAAGACAACAAGATTGGCTAAAACCCAAATCTGAGAAGTATAAGAGACTGTACTCCAAAGATCCCGGTTGTGCGTTGCTGGTGGAGCGGAGACTCCCCTGCGCACCCAGCGCTGTTTTACTTATTGTCTCTTTTAAATTTCTAATCAATTGTAAATAAAATCGATTGGGACAAAACCCGGTTTGCAGTAAATCTTTGTAACACTTATCAACACAGCAAGTGGCATTTGCTACTGTGCTGCTTATGGTGAGGTATTTTCTTGGAAAGAAGGATTTAAGAAATCTCTTCTGCGTTTCTTACACAGGGTGTTCAGATACTTGTTTGTGTTTAGTTATCATTCATGTGTCTAGTTTGGGGGGTTACCTCTTGCATTACAACTTGAATGCAACCCTTCACTGACTGCTGTCTACTTCCATGTTCTTGGTAGCTCAATGAAGCGCTTTGATCCCAATTCGGTTTAAAGCGCACGGACTGAGCAGCTTTTCCCCGCAACACTCAGGAAAAACAAGTAACTGACTCAGTTGTGTGGAAGAGTTTTAAAACCCTCAGCTAAGTATCACATAAAGGTACTGTATGAAGGGCCGAGATTTT
Organism: Melopsittacus undulatus; assembly: GCF_012275295.1. Lineage (NCBI taxonomy): Eukaryota > Metazoa > Chordata > Aves > Psittaciformes > Psittaculidae > Melopsittacus > Melopsittacus undulatus. The sequence continues at coordinate 96,978 of NW_022994107.1, read as the reverse complement.
GAGAGTGGCAACAAATCCCCCCAGCACATCTGGGCAAATCCTTGAAATGCAGAATGACCGCTGGTCGCTCTCCCATAGGCTTGTTTCCTGAGTGGTCTCCTGGGGGGGACTGGCCTCCCTTGGGACTGCAGACAGCCCCTCAGACCTACGTCAGAGCTTGTCATGCAGAACTATATGCATAACATAGCGGAGCTCTTCTGTTCCATTCCATTCCATTCCATTCCATTCCATTCCATTCCATTCCATTCCCTGCACTCCCAACGAGTTGTATAATGATGAGACCGTTATTTACCTGAAATGGCAGGGGGGTTTCAGCACCAAAAACGCTTTCAAAGACACAAGTCAGAAAGGATACAGGTGGAAAGAGTATTTTAACTATTTAGGTGTAAAATTAAGGAAAATAATAAAAGAGTAAAATCAATGCATTTCTAAATACAAATAAAATAACATAAAGACCCCAATAAAATAATGAATAAATAAAAGGAAACGAAAGTTATTTATTTAAACAAAGTTCTTTATTTCAGGTTAGGCTAGCTTAGCTTAGTTAATTTTAATCTAGCTTAGTTTAGGTTCTATTTTCTTTTGATAAATCTGTCAGAGCAGTGCTGTGGTGGTGTGAGAGCAGTGCAAGAAGCCAGCCAGAATGGGCCGGAGAAGACCTGACAGGGGGTGGTGCTCAGTGCTACAGAGGACAGCAGCAAGTCCCGGGGCCACAGTGGGGCCACCCTGGGAGTGCAGAAGGCTGCCTCCCCCCGGATGCGGGGCACGAGGGCCAGCTGCGTGGAGCACGAGCCGCTGCCTTTGGGCTACAGGAGCCCAAAGGAGCCCCATGAAGGGGCTGTGCTCGGCTGCGGAGGAAGGCAAAAAACCCCGGGGACACTTGCTAGTCCACCCTGGGGAGAAAAAAGCCCTTCCCCCCCCAGCTGCAGGACACGAGGGCCACCTTCGTGGAGCATGAGCACCAGGCCATAACCCAGAGCACCAGGACCAGAGGAGCCCTGCCAAGGGGTCATGCTCAGTGCTCAGAGGAAGGCAAAAAACCCCCGGGGACCAGTGCCAATCTGCCCCGGGGGAAAATTCCTTCCTGACCCCAGCGCTGGCGATCGGCTACTCCCTGAGCATGTGAGCAAGACCGGCTCCTGGTCCACGGGCTGCTTATGCCTCTAAGGGGACAAGGGGACACTGGCACTGCCTTTTCTGCCTCCACCTGGAGCCATCTCAGGGGCTTCCAAGAAGAGCAAAATGCTGCTGGCCTGATCAACCCTAGGGACAAGAACCCTTCCCGTGCCTGGCAGCGGGAGCTGCAAAGCACCGGGTGAGGCCACTGGCCCATCTGTGCATCCTGTTTCCTATGGCTACTGCCGCTATCTCCCCAGAATCTGATGAGGACGGCAAGCCCCCCGAGGACTGAAGCAGGACTTCCATCCATCCATCCATCCATCCATCCATCCATCCATCCCATAAGCTGTGAGTGTGGCCCCTCCAGGAGCTGCAATTGCAGCAGAAGAGCCCCAGCAGCTTCAGGCAGTCTTCCCTTCTCTGCCCCTCCAAGTAATTCCACTGGTGCCTCAAGGAAATTCCTCTCGGCTGCCTGCAGGCTGCCAGCTCTGTCCTGGTGGCAAAGCCGGGCACTCTGGCAGTGGAACACGGGAGGACGCTGCCTTATACTGCCCCAGAGCATTGTGATGCTGCGTTGGTGGGTGGGGCCCTATGACACGGGGGGGGGGGGGGGGGGGGGGGTGACGGGGGTGACGGGGCCCCGCCCCCCAGCCCTGCTCACTGCAGCTCTGCTGCTGCCCCTTCAGCCAGCATGCCTTGGAGAAAGGCCTTTGGGCTGCTGTCCCTGAGGCCGGGCCTAGGCCCAGGGGGCTCTCCCTGCCCATGGTGGCCACAGACTGGGCACCGCTGCGGGCTGTCCCTGTAAATTAATCGCTGTCTTCAGACTGTATCATTGAAGGATTTTATACCGTGTACGGTCATTTGCCTGTGGTGATCCCAGAGGTGAAAGAAAGGGCTTTTGGTTCCCTCTGGGTGAACTCTGCAGAAGCACAGAGAACATACAGGAGTTCCTCACCATTCCTTATGTGAAATATACAGGGATGATTCGTGTCAGGAATTTAGGCGTCCTTGTCGCCTTTGCACTTTGTGTGAAACCAGCCCTCCTTTGTGACCGTGATTATCATAAGTGCTCCTGTCAATAAGGAGAAACAAAGGGGATAATCTCCCCTAATCAATTGCTCTGTGTTTCAAAGGGGGCTTCCGTTTAACGGTTTGACTGGCCTAAGGGGGTTAAATAATCAGGAGATACATTTCGTTACAGGATACTGCAAACTTGGGCACTAGGCAAATAACCATATAAGATATAGAACAAAATGTTAAGCTTGTAAGCATTTTTCTGTCAATACATTACTAAGTAAATTCAGCAACGTCTTCACCGGAAAAAGACCCCAGCAAACAAGAAAAGAACAAAGGAAAGGGGCCACGTCGACATTCGGGTAAAGAAGACAACAAGATTGGCTAAAACCCAAATCTGAGAAGTATAAGAGACTGTACTCCAAAGATCCCGGTTGTGCGTTGCTGGTGGAGCGGAGACTCCCCTGCGCACCCAGCGCTGTTTTACTTATTGTCTCTTTTAAATTTCTAATCAATTGTAAATAAAATCGATTGGGACAAAACCCGGTTTGCAGTAAATCTTTGTAACACTTATCAACACAGCAAGTGGCATTTGCTACTGTGCTGCTTATGGTGAGGTATTTTCTTGGAAAGAAGGATTTAAGAAATCTCTTCTGCGTTTCTTACACAGGGTGTTCAGATACTTGTTTGTGTTTAGTTATCATTCATGTGTCTAGTTTGGGGGGTTACCTCTTGCATTACAACTTGAATGCAACCCTTCACTGACTGCTGTCTACTTCCATGTTCTTGGTAGCTCAATGAAGCGCTTTGATCCCAATTCGGTTTAAAGCGCACGGACTGAGCAGCTTTTCCCCGCAACACTCAGGAAAAACAAGTAACTGACTCAGTTGTGTGGAAGAGTTTTAAAACCCTCAGCTAAGTATCACATAAAGGTACTGTATGAAGGGCCGAGATTTTGAGAGTGGCAACAAATCCCCCCAGCACATCTGGGCAAATCCTTGAAATGCAGAATGACCGCTGGTCGCTCTCCCATAGGCTTGTTTCCTGAGTGGTCTCCTGGGGGGGACTGGCCTCCCTTGGGACTGCAGACAGCCCCTCAGACCTACGTCAGAGCTTGTCATGCAGAACTATATGCATAACATAGCGGAGCTCTTCTGTTCCATTCCATTCCATTCCATTCCATTCCATTCCATTCCATTCCATTCCCTGCACTCCCAAGGAGTTGTATAATGATGAGACCGTTATTTACCTGAAATGGCAGGGGGGTTTCAGCACCAAAAACGCTTTCAAAGACACAAGTCAGAAAGGATACAGGTGGAAAGAGTATTTTAACTATTTAGGTGTAAAATTAAGGAAAATAATAAAAGAGTAAAATCAATGCATTTCTAAATACAAATAAAATAACATAAAGACCCCAATAAAATAATGAATAAATAAAAGGAAACGAAAGTTATTTATTTAAACAAAGTTCTTTATTTCAGGTTAGGCTAGCTTAGCTTAGTTAATTTTAATCTAGCTTAGTTTAGGTTCTATTTTCTTTTGATAAATCTGTCAGAGCAGTGCTGTGGTGGTGTGAGAGCAGTGCAAGAAGCCAGCCAGAATGGGCCGGAGAAGACCTGACAGGGGGTGGTGCTCAGTGCTACAGAGGACAGCAGCAAGTCCCGGGGCCACAGTGGGGCCACCCTGGGAGTGCAGAAGGCTGCCTCCCCCCGGATGCGGGGCACGAGGGCCAGCTGCGTGGAGCACGAGCCGCTGCCTTTGGGCTACAGGAGCCCAAAGGAGCCCCATGAAGGGGCTGTGCTCGGCTGCGGAGGAAGGCAAAAAACCCCGGGGACACTTGCTAGTCCACCCTGGGGAGAAAAAAGCCCTTCCCCCCCCAGCTGCAGGACACGAGGGCCACCTTCGTGGAGCATGAGCACCAGGCCATAACCCAGAGCACCAGGACCAGAGGAGCCCTGCCAAGGGGTCATGCTCAGTGCTCAGAGGAAGGCAAAAAACCCCCGGGGACCAGTGCCAATCTGCCCCGGGGGAAAATTCCTTCCTGACCCCAGCGCTGGCGATCGGCTACTCCCTGAGCATGTGAGCAAGACCGGCTCCTGGTCCACGGGCTGCTTATGCCTCTAAGGGGACAAGGGGACACTGGCACTGCCTTTTCTGCCTCCACCTGGAGCCATCTCAGGGGCTTCCAAGAAGAGCAAAATGCTGCTGGCCTGATCAACCCTAGGGACAAGAACCCTTCCCGTGCCTGGCAGCGGGAGCTGCAAAGCACCGGGTGAGGCCACTGGCCCATCTGTGCATCCTGTTTCCTATGGCTACTGCCGCTATCTCCCCAGAATCTGATGAGGACGGCAAGCCCCCCGAGGACTGAAGCAGGACTTCCATCCATCCATCCATCCATCCATCCATCCATCCATCCATCCCATAAGCTGTGAGTGTGGCCCCTCCAGGAGCTGCAATTGCAGCAGAAGAGCCCCAGCAGCTTCAGGCAGTCTTCCCTTCTCTGCCCCTCCAAGTAATTCCACTGGTGCCTCAAGGAAATTCCTCTCGGCTGCCTGCAGGCTGCCAGCTCTGTCCTGGTGGCAAAGCCGGGCACTCTGGCAGTGGAACACGGGAGGACGCTGCCTTATACTGCCCCAGAGCATTGTGATGCTGCGTTGGCGGGTGGGGCCCTATGACACGGGGGGGGGGGGGGGGGTGGGGTGACGGGGGTGACGGGGCCCCGCCCCCCAGCCCTGCTCACTGCAGCTCTGCTGCTGCCCCTTCAGCCAGCATGCCTTGGAGAAAGGCCTTTGGGCTGCTGTCCCTGAGGCCGGGCCTAGGCCCAGGGGGCTCTCCCTGCCCATGGTGGCCACAGACTGGGCACCGCTGCGGGCTGTCCCTGTAAATTAATCGCTGTCTTCAGACTGTATCATTGAAGGATTTTATACCGTGTACGGTCATTTGCCTGTGGTGATCCCAGAGGTGAAAGAAAGGGCTTTTGGTTCCCTCTGGGTGAACTCTGCAGAAGCACAGAGAACATACAGGAGTTCCTCACCATTCCTTATGTGAAATATACAGGGATGATTCGTGTCAGGAATTTAGGCGTCCTTGTCGCCTTTGCACTTTGTGTGAAACCAGCCCTCCTTTGTGACCGTGATTATCATAAGTGCTCCTGTCAATAAGGAGAAACAAAGGGGATAATCTCCCCTAATCAATTGCTCTGTGTTTCAAAGGGGGCTTCCGTTTAACGGTTTGACTGGCCTAAGGGGGTTAAATAATCAGGAGATACATTTCGTTACAGGATACTGCAAACTTGGGCACTAGGCAAATAACCATATAAGATATAGAACAAAATGTTAAGCTTGTAAGCATTTTTCTGTCAATACATTACTAAGTAAATTCAGCAACGTCTTCACCGGAAAAAGACCCCAGCAAACAAGAAAAGAACAAAGGAAAGGGGCCACGTCGACATTCGGGTAAAGAAGACAACAAGATTGGCTAAAACCCAAATCTGAGAAGTATAAGAGACTGTACTCCAAAGATCCCGGTTGTGCGTTGCTGGTGGAGCGGAGACTCCCCTGCGCACCCAGCGCTGTTTTACTTATTGTCTCTTTTAAATTTCTAATCAATTGTAAATAAAATCGATTGGGACAAAACCCGGTTTGCAGTAAATCTTTGTAACACTTATCAACACAGCAAGTGGCATTTGCTACTGTGCTGCTTATGGTGAGGTATTTTCTTGGAAAGAAGGATTTAAGAAATCTCTTCTGCGTTTCTTACACAGGGTGTTCAGATACTTGTTTGTGTTTAGTTATCATTCATGTGTCTAGTTTGGGGGGTTACCTCTTGCATTACAACTTGAATGCAACCCTTCACTGACTGCTGTCTACTTCCATGTTCTTGGTAGCTCAATGAAGCGCTTTGATCCCAATTCGGTTTAAAGCGCACGGACTGAGCAGCTTTTCCCCGCAACACTCAGGAAAAACAAGTAACTGACTCAGTTGTGTGGAAGAGTTTTAAAACCCTCAGCTAAGTATCACATAAAGGTACTGTATGAAGGGCCGAGATTTTGAGAGTGGCAACAAATCCCCCCAGCACATCTGGGCAAATCCTTGAAATGCAGAATGACCGCTGGTCGCTCTCCCATAGGCTTGTTTCCTGAGTGGTCTCCTGGGGGGGACTGGCCTCCCTTGGGACTGCAGACAGCCCCTCAGACCTACGTCAGAGCTTGTCATGCAGAACTATATGCATAACATAGCGGAGCTCTTCTGTTCCATTCCATTCCATTCCATTCCATTCCATTCCATTCCCTGCACTCCCAACGAGTTGTATAATGATGAGACCGTTATTTACCTGAAATGGCAGGGGGTTTCAGCACCAAAAACGCTTTCAAAGACACAAGTCAGAAAGGATACAGGTGGAAAGAGTATTTTAACTATTTAGGTGTAAAATTAAGGAAAATAATAAAAGAGTAAAATCAATGCATTTCTAAATACAAATAAAATAACATAAAGACCCCAATAAAATAATGAATAAATAAAAGGAAACGAAAGTTATTTATTTAAACAAAGTTCTTTATTTCAGGTTAGGCTAGCTTAGCTTAGTTAATTTTAATCTAGCTTAGTTTAGGTTCTATTTTCTTTTGATAAATCTGTCAGAGCAGTGCTGTGGTGGTGTGAGAGCAGTGCAAGAAGCCAGCCAGAATGGGCCGGAGAAGACCTGACAGGGGGTGGTGCTCAGTGCTACAGAGGACAGCAGCAAGTCCCGGGGCCACAGTGGGGCCACCCTGGGAGTGCAGAAGGCTGCCTCCCCCCGGATGCGGGGCACGAGGGCCAGCTGCGTGGAGCACGAGCCGCTGCCTTTGGGCTACAGGAGCCCAAAGGAGCCCCATGAAGGGGCTGTGCTCGGCTGCGGAGGAAGGCAAAAAACCCCGGGGACACTTGCTAGTCCACCCTGGGGAGAAAAAAGCCCTTCCCCCCCCAGCTGCAGGACACGAGGGCCACCTTCGTGGAGCATGAGCACCAGGCCATAACCCAGAGCACCAGGACCAGAGGAGCCCTGCCAAGGGGTCATGCTCAGTGCTCAGAGGAAGGCAAAAAACCCCCGGGGACCAGTGCCAATCTGCCCCGGGGGAAAATTCCTTCCTGACCCCAGCGCTGGCGATCGGCTACTCCCTGAGCATGTGAGCAAGACCGGCTCCTGGTCCACGGGCTGCTTATGCCTCTAAGGGGACAAGGGGACACTGGCACTGCCTTTTCTGCCTCCACCTGGAGCCATCTCAGGGGCTTCCAAGAAGAGCAAAATGCTGCTGGCCTGATCAACCCTAGGGACAAGAACCCTTCCCGTGCCTGGCAGCGGGAGCTGCAAAGCACCGGGTGAGGCCACTGGCCCATCTGTGCATCCTGTTTCCTATGGCTACTGCCGCTATCTCCCCAGAATCTGATGAGGACGGCAAGCCCCCCGAGGACTGAAGCAGGACTCCATCCATCCATCCATCCATCCATCCATCCATCCATCCCATAAGCTGTGAGTGTGGCCCCTCCAGGAGCTGCAATTGCAGCAGAAGAGCCCCAGCAGCTTCAGGCAGTCTTCCCTTCTCTGCCCCTCCAAGTAATTCCACTGGTGCCTCAAGGAAATTCCTCTCGGCTGCCTGCAGGCTGCCAGCTCTGTCCTGGTGGCAAAGCCGGGCACTCTGGCAGTGGAACACGGGAGGACGCTGCCTTATACTGCCCCAGAGCATTGTGATGCTGCGTTGGCGGGTGGGGCCCTATGACACGGGGGGGGGGGGGGGGGGGTGACGGGGGTGACGGGGCCCCGCCCCCCAGCCCTGCTCACTGCAGCTCTGCTGCTGCCCCTTCAGCCAGCATGCCTTGGAGAAAGGCCTTTGGGCTGCTGTCCCTGAGGCCGGGCCTAGGCCCAGGGGGCTCTCCCTGCCCATGGTGGCCACAGACTGGGCACCGCTGCGGGCTGTCCCTGTAAATTAATCGCTGTCTTCAGACTGTATCATTGAAGGATTTTATACCGTGTACGGTCATTTGCCTGTGGTGATCCCAGAGGTGAAAGAAAGGGCTTTTGGTTCCCTCTGGGTGAACTCTGCAGAAGCACAGAGAACATACAGGAGTTCCTCACCATTCCTTATCAACACAGCAAGTGGCATTTGCTACTGTGCTGCTTATGGTGAGGTATTTTCTTGGAAGAAGGATTTAAGAAATCTCTTCTGCGTTTCTTACACAGGGTGTTCAGATACTTGTTTGTGTTTAGTTATCATTCATGTGTCTAGTTTGGGGGGTTACCTCTTGCATTACAACTTGAATGCAACCCTTCACTGACTGCTGTCTACTTCCATGTTCTTGGTAGCTCAATGAAGCGCTTTGATCCCAATTCGGTTTAAAGCGCACGGACTGAGCAGCTTTTCCCCGCAACACTCAGGAAAAACAAGTAACTGACTCAGTTGTGTGGAAGAGTTTTAAAACCCTCAGCTAAGTATCACATAAAGGTACTGTATGAAGGGCCGAGATTTTGAGAGTGGCAACAAATCCCCCCAGCACATCTGGGCAAATCCTTGAAATGCAGAATGACCGCTGGTCACTCTCCCATAGGCTTGTTTCCTGAGTGGTCTCCTGGGGGGGACTGGCCTCCCTTGGGACTGCAGACAGCCCCTCAGACCTATGTCAGAGCTTGTCATGCAGAACTATATGCATAACATAGCGGAGCTCTTCTGTTCCATTCCATTCCATTCCATTCCACCATTCCATTCCATTCCATTCCCTGCACTCCCAACGAGTTGTATAATGATGAGACCGTTATTTACCTGAAATGGCAGGGGGTTTCAGCACCAAAAACGCTTTCAAAGACACAAGTCAGAAAGGATACAGGTGGAAAGAGTATTTTAACTATTTAGGTGTAAAATTAAGGAAAATAATAAAAGAGTAAAATCAATGCATTTCTAAATACAAATAAAATAACATAAAGACCCCAATAAAATAATGAATAAATAAAAGGAAACGAAAGTTATTTATTTAAACAAAGTTCTTTATTTCAGGTTAGGCTAGCTTAGCTTAGTTAATTTTAATCTAGCTTAGTTTAGGTTCTATTTTCTTTTGATAAATCTGTCAGAGCAGTGCTGTGGTGGTGTGAGAGCAGTGCAAGAAGCCAGCCAGAATGGGCCGGAGAAGACCTGACAGGGGGTGGTGCTCAGTGCTACAGAGGACAGCAGCAAGTCCCGGGGCCACAGTGGGGCCACCCTGGGAGTGCAGAAGGCTGCCTCCCCCCGGATGCGGGGCACGAGGGCCAGCTGCGTGGAGCACGAGCCGCTGCCTTTGGGCTACAGGAGCCCAAAGGAGCCCCATGAAGGGGCTGTGCTCGGCTGCGGAGGAAGGCAAAAAACCCCGGGGACACTTGCTAGTCCACCCTGGGGAGAAAAAAGCCCTTCCCCCCCCAGCTGCAGGACACGAGGGCCACCTTCGTGGAGCATGAGCACCAGGCCATAACCCAGAGCACCAGGACCAGAGGAGCCCTGCCAAGGGGTCATGCTCAGTGCTCAGAGGAAGGCAAAAAACCCCCGGGGACCAGTGCCAATCTGCCCCGGGGGAAAATTCCTTCCTGACCCCAGCGCTGGCGATCGGCTACTCCCTGAGCATGTGAGCAAGACCGGCTCCTGGTCCACGGGCTGCTTATGCCTCTAAGGGGACAAGGGGACACTGGCACTGCCTTTTCTGCCTCCACCTGGAGCCATCTCAGGGGCTTCCAAGAAGAGCAAAATGCTGCTGGCCTGATCAACCCTAGGGACAAGAACCCTTCCCGTGCCTGGCAGCGGGAGCTGCAAAGCACCGGGTGAGGCCACTGGCCCATCTGTGCATCCTGTTTCCTATGGCTACTGCCGCTATCTCCCCAGAATCTGATGAGGACGGCAAGCCCCCCGAGGACTGAAGCAGGACTTCCATCCATCCATCCATCCATCCATCCATCCATCCATCCATCCTAAGCTGTGAGTGTGGCCCCTCCAGGAGCTGCAATTGCAGCAGAAGAGCCCCAGCAGCTTCAGGCAGTCTTCCCTTCTCTGCCCCTCCAAGTAATTCCACTGGTGCCTCAAGGAAATTCCTCTCGGCTGCCTGCAGGCTGCCAGCTCTGTCCTGGTGGCAAAGCCGGGCACTCTGGCAGTGGAACACGGGAGGACGCTGCCTTATACTGCCCCAGAGCATTGTGATGCTGCGTTGGCGGGTGGGGCCCTATGACACGGGGGGGGGGGGGGGGGGGGGGGGGTGACGGGGGTGACGGGGCCCCGCCCCCCAGCCCTGCTCACTGCAGCTCTGCTGCTGCCCCTTCAGCCAGCATGCCTTGGAGAAAGGCCTTTGGGCTGCTGTCCCTGAGGCCGGGCCTAGGCCCAGGGGGCTCTCCCTGCCCATGGTGGCCACAGACTGGGCACCGCTGCGGGCTGTCCCTGTAAATTAATCGCTGTCTTCAGACTGTATCATTGAAGGATTTTATACCGTGTACGGTCATTTGCCTGTGGTGATCCCGAGGTGAAAGAAAGGGCTTTTGGTTCCCTCTGGGTGAACTCTGCAGAAGCACAGAGAACATACAGGAGTTCCTCACCATTCCTTATCAACACAGCAAGTGGCATTTGCTACTGTGCTGCTTATGGTGAGGTATTTTCTTGGAAAGAAGGATTTAAGAAATCTCTTCTGCGTTTCTTACACAGGGTGTTCAGATACTTGTTTGTGTTTAGTTATCATTCATGTGTCTAGTTTGGGGGGTTACCTCTTGCATTACAACTTGAATGCAACCCTTCACTGACTGCTGTCTACTTCCATGTTCTTGGTAGCTCAATGAAGCGCTTTGATCCCAATTCGGTTTTAAAGCGCACGGACTGAGCAGCTTTTCCCCGCAACACTCAGGAAAAACAAGTAACTGACTCAGTTGTGTGGAAGAGTTTTAAAACCCTCAGCTAAGTATCACATAAAGGTACTGTATGAAGGGCCGAGATTTTGAGAGTGGCAACAAATCCCCCCAGCACATCTGGGCAAATCCTTGAAATGCAGAATGACCGCTGGTCACTCTCCCATAGGCTTGTTTCCTGAGTGGTCTCCTGGGGGGGACTGGCCTCCCTTGGGACTGCAGACAGCCCCTCAGACCTACGTCAGAGCTTGTCATGCAGAACTATATGCATAACATAGCGGAGCTTTCTGTTCCATTCCATTCCATTCCATTCCATTCCATTCCATTCCATTCCATTCCCTGCACTCCCAACGAGTTGTATAATGATGAGACCGTTATTTACCTGAAATGGCAGGGGGGTTTCAGCACCAAAAACGCTTTCAAAGACACAAGTCAGAAAGGATACAGGTGGAAAGAGTATTTTAACTATTTAGGTGTAAAATTAAGGAAAATAATAAAAGAGTAAAATCAATGCATTTCTAAATACAAATAAAATAACATAAAGACCCCAATAAAATAATGAATAAATAAAAGGAAACGAAAGTTATTTATTTAAACAAAGTTCTTTATTTCAGGTTAGGCTAGCTTAGCTTAGTTAATTTTAATCTAGCTTAGTTTAGGTTCTATTTTCTTTTGATAAATCTGTCAGAGCAGTGCTGTGGTGGTGTGAGAGCAGTGCAAGAAGCCAGCCAGAATGGGCCGGAGAAGACCTGACAGGGGGTGGTGCTCAGTGCTACAGAGGACAGCAGCAAGTCCCGGGGCCACAGTGGGGCCACCCTGGGAGTGCAGAAGGCTGCCTCCCCCCGGATGCGGGGCACGAGGGCCAGCTGCGTGGAGCACGAGCCGCTGCCTTTGGGCTACAGGAGCCCAAAGGAGCCCCATGAAGGGGCTGTGCTCGGCTGCGGAGGAAGGCAAAAAACCCCGGGGACACTTGCTAGTCCACCCTGGGGAGAAAAAAGCCCTTCCCCCCCAGCTGCAGGACACGAGGGCCACCTTCGTGGAGCATGAGCACCAGGCCATAACCCAGAGCACCAGGACCAGAGGAGCCCTGCCAAGGGGTCATGCTCAGTGCTCAGAGGAGGCAAAAAACCCCCGGGGACCAGTGCCAATCTGCCCCGGGGGAAAATTCCTTCCTGACCCCAGCGCTGGCGATCGGCTACTCCCTGAGCATGTGAGCAAGACCGGCTCCTGGTCCACGGGCTGCTTATGCCTCTAAGGGGACAAGGGGACACTGGCACTGCCTTTTCTGCCTCCACCTGGAGCCATCTCAGGGGCTTCCAAGAAGAGCAAAATGCTGCTGGCCTGATCAACCCTAGGGACAAGAACCCTTCCCGTGCCTGGCAGCGGGAGCTGCAAAGCACCGGGTGAGGCCACTGGCCCATCTGTGCATCCTGTTTCCTATGGCTACTGCCGCTATCTCCCCAGAATCTGATGAGGACGGCAAGCCCCCCGAGGACTGAAGCAGGACTTCCATCCATCCATCCATCCATCCATCCATCCATCCATCCCATAAGCTGTGAGTGTGGCCCCTCCAGGAGCTGCAATTGCAGCAGAAGAGCCCCAGCAGCTTCAGGCAGTCTTCCCTTCTCTGCCCCTCCAAGTAATTCCACTGGTGCCTCAAGGAAATTCCTCTCGGCTGCCTGCAGGCTGCCAGCTCTGTCCTGGTGGCAAAGCCGGGCACTCTGGCAGTGGAACACGGGAGGACGCTGCCTTATACTGCCCCAGAGCATTGTGATGCTGCGTTGGCGGGTGGGGCCCTATGACACGGGGGGGGGGGGGGGGGGGTGACGGGGGTGACGGGGCCCCGCCCCCCAGCCCTGCTCACTGCAGCTCTGCTGCTGCCCCTTCAGCCAGCATGCCTTGGAGAAAGGCCTTTGGGCTGCTGTCCCTGAGGCCGGGCCGAGGCCCAGGGGGCTCTCCCTGCCCATGGTGGCCACAGACTGGGCACCGCTGCGGGCTGTCCCTGTAAATTAATCGCTGTCTTCAGACTGTATCATTGAAGGATTTTATACCGTGTACGGTCATTTGCCTGTGGTGATCCCAGAGGTGAAAGAAAGGGCTTTTGGTTCCCTCTGGGTGAACTCTGCAGAAGCACAGAGAACATACAGGAGTTCCTCACCATTCCTTATCAACACAGCAAGTGGCATTGCTACTGTGCTGCTTATGGTGAGGTATTTTCTTGGAAAGAAGGATTTAAGAAATCTCTTCTGCGTTTCTTACACAGGGTGTTCAGATACTTGTTTGTTTTTATTTATCATTCATGTGTCTAGTTTGGGGGGTTACCTCTTGCATTACAACTTGAATGCAACCCTTCACTGACTGCTGTCTACTTCCATGTTCTTGGTAGCTCAATGAAGCGCTTTGATCCCAATTCGGTTTAAAGCGCACGGACTGAGCAGCTTTTCCCCGCAACACTCAGGAAAAACAAGTAACTGACTCAGTTGTGTGGAAGAGTTTTAAAACCCTCAGCTAAGTATCACATAAAGGTACTGTATGAAGGGCCGAGATTTTGAGAGTGGCAACAAATCCCCCCAGCACATCTGGGCAAATCCTTGAAATGCAGAATGACCGCTGGTCGCTCTCCCATAGGCTTGTTTCCTGAGTGGTCTCCTGGGGGGGACTGGCCTCCCTTGGGACTGCAGACAGCCCCTCAGACCTACGTCAGAGCTTGTCACGCAGAACTATATGCATAACATAGCGGAGCTCTTCTGTTCCATTCCATTCCATTCCATTCCATTCCATTCCATTCCCTGCACTCCCAACGAGTTGTATAATGATGAGACCGTTATTTACCTGAAATGGCAGGGGGTTTCAGCACCAAAAACGCTTTCAAAGACACAAGTCAGAAAGGATACAGGTGGAAAGAGTATTTTAACTATTTAGGTGTAAAATTAAGGAAAATAATAAAAGAGTAAAATCAATGCATTTCTAAATACAAATAAAATAACATAAAGACCCCAATAAATAATGAATAAATAAAAGGAAACGAAAGTTATTTATTTAAACAAAGTTCTTTATTTCAGGTTAGGCTAGCTTAGCTTAGTTAATTTTAATCTAGCTTAGTTTAGGTTCTATTTTCTTTTGATAAATCTGTCAGAGCAGTGCTGTGGTGGTGTGAGAGCAGTGCAAGAAGCCAGCCAGAATGGGCCGGAGAAGACCTGACAGGGGGTGGTGCTCAGTGCTACAGAGGACAGCAGCAAGTCCCGGGGCCACAGTGGGGCCACCCTGGGAGTGCAGAAGGCTGCCTCCCCCCGGATGCGGGGCACGAGGGCCAGCTGCGTGGAGCACGAGCCGCTGCCTTTGGGCTACAGGAGCCCAAAGGAGCCCCATGAAGGGGCTGTGCTCGGCTGCGGAGGAAGGCAAAAAACCCGGGGACACTTGCTAGTCCACCCTGGGGAGAAAAAAGCCCTTCCCCCCCCAGCTGCAGGACACGAGGGCCACCTTCGTGGAGCATGAGCACCAGGCCATAACCCAGAGCACCAGGACCAGAGGAGCCCTGCCAAGGGGTCATGCTCAGTGCTCAGAGGAAGGCAAAAAACCCCCGGGGACCAGTGCCAATCTGCCCGGGGGGAAATTCCTTCCTGACCCCAGCGCTGGCGATCGGCTACTCCCTGAGCATGTGAGCAAGACCGGCTCCTGGTCCACGGGCTGCTTATGCCTCTAAGGGGACAAGGGGACACTGGCACTGCCTTTTCTGCCTCCACCTGGAGCCATCTCAGGGGCTTCCAAGAAGAGCAAAATGCTGCTGGCCTGATCAACCCTAGGGACAAGAACCCTTCCCGTGCCTGGCAGCGGGAGCTGCAAAGCACCGGGTGAGGCCACTGGCCCATCTGTGCATCCTGTTTCCTATGGCTACTGCCGCTATCTCCCCAGAATCTGATGAGGACGGCAAGCCCCCCGAGGACTGAAGCAGGACTTCCATCCATCCATCCATCCATCCATCCATCCATCCCATAAGCTGTGAGTGTGGCCCCTCCAGGAGCTGCAATTGCAGCAGAAGAGCCCCAGCAGCTTCAGGCAGTCTTCCCTTCTCTGCCCCTCCAAGTAATTCCACTGGTGCCTCAAGGAAATTCCTCTCGGCTGCCTGCAGGCTGCCAGCTCTGTCCTGGTGGCAAAGCCGGGCACTCTGGCAGTGGAACACGGGAGGACGCTGCCTTATACTGCCCCAGAGCATTGTGATGCTGCGTTGGCGGGTGGGGCCCTATGACACGGGGGGGGGGGGGGGGGGGGGGGGTGACGGGGGTGACGGGGCCCCGCCCCCCAGCCCTGCTCACTGCAGCTCTGCTGCTGCCCCTTCAGCCAGCATGCCTTGGAGAAAGGCCTTTGGGCTGCTGTCCCTGAGGCCGGGCCTAGGCCCAGGGGGCTCTCCCTGCCCATGGTGGCCACAGACTGGGCACCGCTGCGGGCTGTCCCTGTAAATTAATCGCTGTCTTCAGACTGTATCATTGAAGGATTTTATACCGTGTACGGTCATTTGCCTGTGGTGATCCAGAGGTGAAAGAAAGGGCTTTTGGTTCCCTCTGGGTGAACTCTGCAGAAGCACAGAGAACATACAGGAGTTCCTCACCATTCCTTATGTGAAATATACAGGGATGATTCGTGTCAGGAATTTAGGCGTCCTTGTCGCCTTTGCACTTTGTGTGAAACCAGCCCTCCTTGTGACCGTGATTATCATAAGTGCTCCTGTCAATAAGGAGAAACAAAGGGGATAATCTCCCCTAATCAATTGCTCTGTGTTTCAAAGGGGGCTTCCGTTTAACGGTTTGACTGGCCTAAGGGGGTTAAATAATCAGGAGATACATTTCGTTACAGGATACTGCAAACTTGGGCACTAGGCAAATAACCATATAAGATATAGAACAAAATGTTAAGCTTGTAAGCATTTTTCTGTCAATACATTACTAAGTAAATTCAGCAACGTCTTCACCGGAAAAAGACCCCAGCAAACAAGAAAAGAACAAAGGAAAGGGGCCACGTCGACATTCGGGTAAAGAAGACAACAAGATTGGCTAAAACCCAAATCTGAGAAGTATAAGAGACTGTACTCCAAAGATCCCGGTTGTGCGTTGCTGGTGGAGCGGAGACTCCCCTGCGCACCCAGCGCTGTTTTACTTATTGTCTCTTTTAAATTTCTAATCAATTGTAAATAAAATCGATTGGGACAAAACCCGGTTTGCAGTAAATCTTTGTAACACTTATCAACACAGCAAGTGGCATTTGCTACTGTGCTGCTTATGGTGAGGTATTTTCTTGGAAAGAAGGATTTAAGAAATCTCTTCTGCGTTTCTTACACAGGGTGTTCAGATACTTGTTTGTGTTTAGTTATCATTCATGTGTCTAGTTTGGGGGGTTACCTCTTGCATTACAACTTGAATGCAACCCTTCACTGACTGCTGTCTACTTCCATGTTCTTGGTAGCTCAATGAAGCGCTTTGATCCCAATTCGGTTTAAAGCGCACGGACTGAGCAGCTTTTCCCCGCAACACTCAGGAAAAACAAGTAACTGACTCAGTTGTGTGGAAGAGTTTTAAAACCCTCAGCTAAGTATCACATAAAGGTACTGTATGAAGGGCCGAGATTTTGAGAGTGGCAACAAATCCCCCAGCACATCTGGGCAAATCCTTGAAATGCAGAATGACCGCTGGTCGCTCTCCCATAGGCTTGTTTCCTGAGTGGTCTCCTGGGGGGGACTGGCCTCCCTTGGGACTGCAGACAGCCCCTCAGACCTACGTCAGAGCTTGTCACGCAGAACTATATGCATAACATAGCGGAGCTCTTCTGTTCCATTCCATTCCATTCCATTCCATTCCATTCCATTCCATTCCCTGCACTCCCAACGAGTTGTATAATGATGAGACCGTTATTTACCTGAAATGGCAGGGGGGTTTCAGCACCAAAAACGCTTTCAAAGACACAAGTCAGAAAGGATACAGGTGGAAAGAGTATTTTAACTATTTAGGTGTAAAATTAAGGAAAATAATAAAAGAGTAAAATCAATGCATTTCTAAATACAAATAAAATAACATAAAGACCCCAATAAAATAATGAATAAATAAAAGGAAACGAAAGTTATTTATTTAAACAAAGTTCTTTATTTCAGGTTAGGCTAGCTTAGCTTAGTTAATTTTAATCTAGCTTAGTTTAGGTTCTATTTTCTTTTGATAAATCTGTCAGAGCAGTGCTGTGGTGGTGTGAGAGCAGTGCAAGAAGCCAGCCAGAATGGGCCGGAGAAGACCTGACAGGGGGTGGTGCTCAGTGCTACAGAGGACAGCAGCAAGTCCCGGGGCCACAGTGGGGCCACCCTGGGAGTGCAGAAGGCTGCCTCCCCCCGGATGCGGGGCACGAGGGCCAGCTGCGTGGAGCACGAGCCGCTGCCTTTGGGCTACAGGAGCCCAAAGGAGCCCCATGAAGGGGCTGTGCTCGGCTGCGGAGGAAGGCAAAAAACCCCGGGGACACTTGCTAGTCCACCCTGGGGAGAAAAAAGCCCTTCCCCCCCCAGCTGCAGGACACGAGGGCCACCTTCGTGGAGCATGAGCACCAGGCCATAACCCAGAGCACCAGGACCAGAGGAGCCCTGCCAAGGGGTCATGCTCAGTGCTCAGAGGAAGGCAAAAAAACCCCGGGGACCAGTGCCAATCTGCCCCGGGGGAAAATTCCTTCCTGACCCCAGCGCTGGCGATCGGCTACTCCCTGAGCATGTGAGCAAGACCGGCTCCTGGTCCACGGGCTGCTTATGCCTCTAAGGGGACAAGGGGACACTGGCACTGCCTTTTCTGCCTCCACCTGGAGCCATCTCAGGGGCTTCCAAGAAGAGCAAAATGCTGCTGGCCTGATCAACCCTAGGGACAAGAACCCTTCCCGTGCCTGGCAGCGGGAGCTGCAAAGCACCGGGTGAGGCCACTGGCCCATCTGTGCATCCTGTTTCCTATGGCTACTGCCGCTATCTCCCCAGAATCTGATGAGGACGGCAAGCCCCCCGAGGACTGAAGCAGGACTTCCATCCATCCATCCATCCATCCATCCATCCATCCATCCCATAAGCTGTGAGTGTGGCCCCTCCAGGAGCTGCAATTGCAGCAGAAGAGCCCCAGCAGCTTCAGGCAGTCTTCCCTTCTCTGCCCCTCCAAGTAATTCCACTGGTGCCTCAAGGAAATTCCTCTCGGCTGCCTGCAGGCTGCCAGCTCTGTCCTGGTGGCAAAGCCGGGCACTCTGGCAGTGGAACACGGGAGGACGCTGCCTTATACTGCCCCAGAGCATTGTGATGCTGCGTTGGCGGGTGGGGCCCTATGACACGGGGGGGGGGGGGGGGGGGGTGACGGGGGTGACGGGGCCCCGCCCCCCAGCCCTGCTCACTGCAGCTCTGCTGCTGCCCCGTCAGCCAGCATGCCTTGGAGAAAGGCCTTTGGGCTGCTGTCCCTGAGGCCGGGCCTAGGCCCAGGGGGCTCTCCCTGCCCATGGTGGCCACAGACTGGGCACCGCTGCGGGCTGTCCCTGTAAATTAATCGCTGTCTTCAGACTGTATCATTGAAGGATTTTATACCGTGTACGGTCATTTGCCTGTGGTGATCCCAGAGGTGAAAGAAAGGGCTTTTGGTTCCCTCTGGGTGAACTCTGCAGAAGCACAGAGAACATACAGGAGTCCTCACCATTCCTTATCAACACAGCAAGTGGCATTTGCTACTGTGCTGCTTATGGTGAGGTATTTTCTTGGAAAGAAGGATTTAAGAAATCTCTTCTGCGTTTCTTACACAGGGTGTTCAGATACTTGTTTGTGTTTAGTTATCATTCATGTGTCTAGTTTGGGGGGTTACCTCTTGCATTACAACTTGAATGCAACCCTTCACTGACTGCTGTCTACTTCCATGTTCTTGGTAGCTCAATGAAGCGCTTTGATCCCAATTCGGTTTAAAGCGCACGGACTGAGCAGCTTTTCCCCGCAACACTCAGGAAAAACAAGTAACTGACTCAGTTGTGTGGAAGAGTTTTAAAACCCTCAGCTAAGTATCACATAAAGGTACTGTATGAAGGGCCGAGATTTTGAGAGTGGCAACAAATCCCCCCAGCACATCTGGGCAAATCCTTGAAATGCAGAATGACCGCTGGTCGCTCTCCCATAGGCTTGTTTCCTGAGTGGTCTCCTGGGGGGGACTGGCCTCCCTTGGGACTGCAGACAGCCCCTCAGACCTACGTCAGAGCTTGTCATGCAGAACTATATGCATAACATAGCGGAGCTCTTCTGTTCCATTCCATTCCATTCCATTCCATTCCATTCCATTCCATTCCATTCCATTCCCTGCACTCCCAACGAGTTGTATAATGATGAGACCGTTATTTACCTGAAATGGCAGGGGGGTTTCAGCACCAAAAACGCTTTCAAAGACACAAGTCAGAAAGGATACAGGTGGAAAGAGTATTTTAACTATTTAGGTGTAAAATTAAGGAAAATAATAAAAGAGTAAAATCAATGCATTTCTAAATACAAATAAAATAACATAAAGACCCCAATAAAATAATGAATAAATAAAAGGAAACGAAAGTTATTTATTTAAACAAAGTTCTTTATTTCAGGTTAGGCTAGCTTAGCTTAGTTAATTTTAATCTAGCTTAGTTTAGGTTCTATTTTCTTTTGATAAATCTGTCAGAGCAGTGCTGTGGTGGTGTGAGAGCAGTGCAAGAAGCCAGCCAGAATGGGCCGGAGAAGACCTGACAGGGGTGGTGCTCAGTGCTACAGAGGACAGCAGCAAGTCCCGGGGCCACAGTGGGGCCACCCTGGGAGTGCAGAAGGCTGCCTCCCCCCGGATGCGGGGCACGAGGGCCAGCTGCGTGGAGCACGAGCCGCTGCCTTTGGGCTACAGGAGCCCAAAGGAGCCCCATGAAGGGGCTGTGCTCGGCTGCGGAGGAAGGCAAAAAACCCCGGGGACACTTGCTAGTCCACCCTGGGGAGAAAAAAGCCCTTCCCCCCCCAGCTGCAGGACACGAGGGCCACCTTCGTGGAGCATGAGCACCAGGCCATAACCCAGAGCACCAGGACCAGAGGAGCCCTGCCAAGGGGTCATGCTCAGTGCTCAGAGGAAGGCAAAAAACCCCCGGGGACCAGTGCCAATCTGCCCCGGGGGAAAATTCCTTCCTGACCCCAGCGCTGGCGATCGGCTACTCCCTGAGCATGTGAGCAAGACCGGCTCCTGGTCCACGGGCTGCTTATGCCTCTAAGGGGACAAGGGGACACTGGCACTGCCTTTTCTGCCTCCACCTGGAGCCATCTCAGGGGCTTCCAAGAAGAGCAAAATGCTGCTGGCCTGATCAACCCTAGGGACAAGAACCCTTCCCGTGCCTGGCAGCGGGAGCTGCAAAGCACCGGGTGAGGCCACTGGCCCATCTGTGCATCCTGTTTCCTATGGCTACTGCCGCTATCTCCCCAGAATCTGATGAGGACGGCAAGCCCCCCGAGGACTGAAGCAGGACTTCCATCCATCCATCCATCCATCCATCCATCCATCCCATAAGCTGTGAGTGTGGCCCCTCCAGGAGCTGCAATTGCAGCAGAAGAGCCCCAGCAGCTTCAGGCAGTCTTCCCTTCTCTGCCCCTCCAAGTAATTCCACTGGTGCCTCAAGGAAATTCCTCTCGGCTGCCTGCAGGCTGCCAGCTCTGTCCTGGTGGCAAAGCCGGGCACTCTGGCAGTGGAACACGGGAGGACGCTGCCTTATACTGCCCCAGAGCATTGTGATGCTGCGTTGGCGGGTGGGGCCCTATGACACGGGGGGGGGGGGGGGGGGGGGTGACGGGGGTGACGGGGCCCCGCCCCCCAGCCCTGCTCACTGCAGCTCTGCTGCTGCCCCTTCAGCCAGCATGCCTTGGAGAAAGGCCTTTGGGCTGCTGTCCCTGAGGCCGGGCCTAGGCCCAGGGGGCTCTCCCTGCCCATGGTGGCCACAGACTGGGCACCGCTGCGGGCTGTCCCTGTAAATTAATCGCTGTCTTCAGACTGTATCATTGAAGGATTTTATACCGTGTACGGTCATTTGCCTGTGGTGATCCCAGAGGTGAAAGAAAGGGCTTTTGGTTCCCTCTGGGTGAACTCTGCAGAAGCACAGAGAACATACAGGAGTTCCTCACCATTCCTTATGTGAAATATACAGGGATGATTCGTGTCAGGAATTTAGGCGTCCTTGTCGCCTTTGCACTTTGTGTGAAACCAGCCCTCCTTTGTGACCGTGATTATCATAAGTGCTCCTGTCAATAAGGAGAAACAAAGGGGATAATCTCCCCTAATCAATTGCTCTGTGTTTCAAAGGGGGCTTCCGTTTAACGGTTTGACTGGCCTAAGGGGGTTAAATAATCAGGAGATACATTTCGTTACAGGATACTGCAAACTTGGGCACTAGGCAAATAACCATATAAGATATAGAACAAAATGTTAAGCTTGTAAGCATTTTTCTGTCAATACATTACTAAGTAAATTCAGCAACGTCTTCACCGGAAAAAGACCCCAGCAAACAAGAAAAGAACAAAGGAAAGGGGCCACGTCGACATTCGGGTAAAGAAGACAACAAGATTGGCTAAAACCCAAATCTGAGAAGTATAAGAGACTGTACTCCAAAGATCCCGGTTGTGCGTTGCTGGTGGAGCGGAGACTCCCCTGCGCACCCAGCGCTGTTTTACTTATTGTCTCTTTTAAATTTCTAATCAATTGTAAATAAAATCGATTGGGACAAAACCCGGTTTGCAGTAAATCTTTGTAACACTTATCAACACAGCAAGTGGCATTTGCTACTGTGCTGCTTATGGTGAGGTATTTTCTTGGAAAGAAGGATTTAAGAAATCTCTTCTGCGTTTCTTACACAGGGTGTTCAGATACTTGTTTGTGTTTAGTTATCATTCATGTGTCTAGTTTGGGGGGTTACCTCTTGCATTACAACTTGAATGCAACCCTTCACTGACTGCTGTCTACTTCCATGTTCTTGGTAGCTCAATGAAGCGCTTTGATCCCAATTCGGTTTAAAGCGCACGGACTGAGCAGCTTTTCCCCGCAACACTCAGGAAAAACAAGTAACTGACTCAGTTGTGTGGAAGAGTTTTAAAACCCTCAGCTAAGTATCACATAAAGGTACTGTATGAAGGGCCGAGATTTTGAGAGTGGCAACAAATCCCCCCAGCACATCTGGGCAAATCCTTGAAATGCAGAATGACCGCTGGTCGCTCTCCCATAGGCTTGTTTCCTGAGTGGTCTCCTGGGGGGGACTGGCCTCCCTTGGGACTGCAGACAGCCCCTCAGACCTACGTCAGAGCTTGTCACGCAGAACTATATGCATAACATAGCGGAGCTCTTCTGTTCCATTCCATTCCATTCCATTCCATTCCATTCCATTCCATTCCCTGCACTCCCAACGAGTTGTATAATGATGAGACCGTTATTTACCTGAAATGGCAGGGGGGTTTCAGCACCAAAAACGCTTTCAAAGACACAAGTCAGAAAGGATACAGGTGGAAAGAGTATTTTAACTATTTAGGTGTAAAATTAAGGAAAATAATAAAAGAGTAAAATCAATGCATTTCTAAATACAAATAAAATAACATAAAGACCCCAATAAAATAATGAATAAATAAAAGGAAACGAAAGTTATTTATTTAAACAAAGTTCTTTATTTCAGGTTAGGCTAGCTTAGCTTAGTTAATTTTAATCTAGCTTAGTTTAGGTTCTATTTTCTTTTGATAAATCTGTCAGAGCAGTGCTGTGGTGGTGTGAGAGCAGTGCAAGAAGCCAGCCAGAATGGGCCGGAGAAGACCTGACAGGGGGTGGTGCTCAGTGCTACAGAGGACAGCAGCAAGTCCCGGGGCCACAGTGGGGCCACCCTGGGAGTGCAGAAGGCTGCCTCCCCCCGGATGCGGGGCACGAGGGCCAGCTGCGTGGAGCACGAGCCGCTGCCTTTGGGCTACAGGAGCCCAAAGGAGCCCCATGAAGGGGCTGTGCTCGGCTGCGGAGGAAGGCAAAAAACCCCGGGGACACTTGCTAGTCCACCCTGGGGAGAAAAAAGCCCTTCCCCCCCCAGCTGCAGGACACGAGGGCCACCTTCGTGGAGCATGAGCACCAGGCCATAACCCAGAGCACCAGGACCAGAGGAGCCCTGCCAAGGGGTCATGCTCAGTGCTCAGAGGAAGGCAAAAAACCCCCGGGGACCAGTGCCAATCTGCCCCGGGGGAAAATTCCTTCCTGACCCCAGCGCTGGCGATCGGCTACTCCCTGAGCATGTGAGCAAGACCGGCTCCTGGTCCACGGGCTGCTTATGCCTCTAAGGGGACAAGGGGACACTGGCACTGCCTTTTCTGCCTCCACCTGGAGCCATCTCAGGGGCTTCCAAGAAGAGCAAAATGCTGCTGGCCTGATCAACCCTAGGGACAAGAACCCTTCCCGTGCCTGGCAGCGGGAGCTGCAAAGCACCGGGTGAGGCCACTGGCCCATCTGTGCATCCTGTTTCCTATGGCTACTGCCGCTATCTCCCCAGAATCTGATGAGGACGGCAAGCCCCCCGAGGACTGAAGCAGGACTTCCATCCATCCATCCATCCATCCATCCATCCATCCATCCCATAAGCTGTGAGTGTGGCCCCTCCAGGAGCTGCAATTGCAGCAGAAGAGCCCCAGCAGCTTCAGGCAGTCTTCCCTTCTCTGCCCCTCCAAGTAATTCCACTGGTGCCTCAAGGAAATTCCTCTCGGCTGCCTGCAGGCTGCCAGCTCTGTCCTGGTGGCAAAGCCGGGCACTCTGGCAGTGGAACACGGGAGGACGCTGCCTTATACTGCCCCAGAGCATTGTGATGCTGCGTTGGCGGGTGGGGCCCTATGACACGGGGGGGGGGGGGGGGGGGGTGACGGGGGTGACGGGGCCCCGCCCCCCAGCCCTGCTCACTGCAGCTCTGCTGCTGCCCCTTCAGCCAGCATGCCTTGGAGAAAGGCCTTTGGGCTGCTGTCCCTGAGGCCGGGCCTAGGCCCAGGGGGCTCTCCCTGCCCATGGTGGCCACAGACTGGGCACCGCTGCGGGCTGTCCCTGTAAATTAATCGCTGTCTTCAGACTGTATCATTGAAGGATTTTATACCGTGTACGGTCATTTGCCTGTGGTGATCCCAGAGGTGAAAGAAAGGGCTTTTGGTTCCCTCTGGGTGAACTCTGCAGAAGCACAGAGAACATACAGGAGTTCCTCACCATTCCTTATGTGAAATATACAGGGATGATTCGTGTCAGGAATTTAGGCGTCCTTGTCGCCTTTGCACTTTGTGTGAAACCAGCCCTCCTTTGTGACCGTGATTATCATAAGTGCTCCTGTCAATAAGGAGAAACAAAGGGGATAATCTCCCCTAATCAATTGCTCTGTGTTTCAAAGGGGGCTTCCGTTTAACGGTTTGACTGGCCTAAGGGGGTTAAATAATCAGGAGATACATTTCGTTACAGGATACTGCAAACTTGGGCACTAGGCAAATAACCATATAAGATATAGAACAAAATGTTAAGCTTGTAAGCATTTTTCTGTCAATACATTACTAAGTAAATTCAGCAACGTCTTCACCGGAAAAAGACCCCAGCAAACAAGAAAAGAACAAAGGAAAGGGGCCACGTCGACATTCGGGTAAAGAAGACAACAAGATTGGCTAAAACCCAAATCTGAGAAGTATAAGAGACTGTACTCCAAAGATCCCGGTTGTGCGTTGCTGGTGGAGCGGAGACTCCCCTGCGCACCCAGCGCTGTTTTACTTATTGTCTCTTTTAAATTTCTAATCAATTGTAAATAAAATCGATTGGGACAAAACCCGGTTTGCAGTAAATCTTTGTAACACTTATCAACACAGCAAGTGGCATTTGCTACTGTGCTGCTTATGGTGAGGTATTTTCTTGGAAAGAAGGATTTAAGAAATCTCTTCTGCGTTTCTTACACAGGGTGTTCAGATACTTGTTTGTGTTTAGTTATCATTCATGTGTCTAGTTTGGGGGGTTACCTCTTGCATTACAACTTGAATGCAACCCTTCACTGACTGCTGTCTACTTCCATGTTCTTGGTAGCTCAATGAAGCGCTTTGATCCCAATTCGGTTTAAAGCGCACGGACTGAGCAGCTTTTCCCCGCAACACTCAGGAAAAACAAGTAACTGACTCAGTTGTGTGGAAGAGTTTTAAAACCCTCAGCTAAGTATCACATAAAGGTACTGTATGAAGGGCCGAGATTTTGAGAGTGGCAACAAATCCCCCCAGCACATCTGGGCAAATCCTTGAAATGCAGAATGACCGCTGGTCGCTCTCCCATAGGCTTGTTTCCTGAGTGGTCTCCTGGGGGGGACTGGCCTCCCTTGGGACTGCAGACAGCCCCTCAGACCTACGTCAGAGCTTGTCACGCAGAACTATATGCATAACATAGCGGAGCTCTTCTTCCATTCCATTCCATTCCATTCCATTCCATTCCATTCCATTCCCTGCACTCCCAACGAGTTGTATAATGATGAGACCGTTATTTACCTGAAATGGCAGGGGGGTTTCAGCACCAAAAACGCTTTCAAAGACACAAGTCAGAAAGGATACAGGTGGAAAGAGTATTTTAACTATTTAGGTGTAAAATTAAGGAAAATAATAAAAGAGTAAAATCAATGCATTTCTAAATACAAATAAAATAACATAAAGACCCCAATAAAATAATGAATAAATAAAAGGAAACGAAAGTTATTTATTTAAACAAAGTTCTTTATTTCAGGTTAGGCTAGCTTAGCTTAGTTAATTTTAATCTAGCTTAGTTTAGGTTCTATTTTCTTTTGATAAATCTGTCAGAGCAGTGCTGTGGTGGTGTGAGAGCAGTGCAAGAAGCCAGCCAGAATGGGCCGGAGAAGACCTGACAGGGGGTGGTGCTCAGTGCTACAGAGGACAGCAGCAAGTCCCGGGGCCACAGTGGGGCCACCCTGGGAGTGCAGAAGGCTGCCTCCCCCCGGATGCGGGGCACGAGGGCCAGCTGCGTGGAGCACGAGCCGCTGCCTTTGGGCTACAGGAGCCCAAAGGAGCCCCATGAAGGGGCTGTGCTCGGCTGCGGAGGAAGGCAAAAAACCCCGGGGACACTTGCTAGTCCACCCTGGGGAGAAAAAAGCCCTTCCCCCCCCAGCTGCAGGACACGAGGGCCACCTTCGTGGAGCATGAGCACCAGGCCATAACCCAGAGCACCAGGACCAGAGGAGCCCTGCCAAGGGGTCATGCTCAGTGCTCAGAGGAAGGCAAAAAACCCCCGGGGACCAGTGCCAATCTGCCCCGGGGGAAAATTCCTTCCTGACCCCAGCGCTGGCGATCGGCTACTCCCTGAGCATGTGAGCAAGACCGGCTCCTGGTCCACGGGCTGCTTATGCCTCTAAGGGGACAAGGGGACACTGGCACTGCCTTTTCTGCCTCCACCTGGAGCCATCTCAGGGGCTTCCAAGAAGAGCAAAATGCTGCTGGCCTGATCAACCCTAGGGACAAGAACCCTTCCCGTGCCTGGCAGCGGGAGCTGCAAAGCACCGGGTGAGGCCACTGGCCCATCTGTGCATCCTGTTTCCTATGGCTACTGCCGCTATCTCCCCAGAATCTGATGAGGACGGCAAGCCCCCCGAGGACTGAAGCAGGACTTCCATCCATCCATCCATCCATCCATCCATCCATCCCATAAGCTGTGAGTGTGGCCCCTCCAGGAGCTGCAATTGCAGCAGAAGAGCCCCAGCAGCTTCAGGCAGTCTTCCCTTCTCTGCCCCTCCAAGTAATTCCACTGGTGCCTCAAGGAAATTCCTCTCGGCTGCCTGCAGGCTGCCAGCTCTGTCCTGGTGGCAAAGCCGGGCACTCTGGCAGTGGAACACGGGAGGACGCTGCCTTATACTGCCCCAGAGCATTGTGATGCTGCGTTGGCGGGTGGGGCCCTATGACACGGGGGGGGGGGGGGGGGGGGTGACGGGGGGGACGGGGCCCCGCCCCCCAGCCCTGCTCACTGCAGCTCTGCTGCTGCCCCTTCAGCCAGCATGCCTTGGAGAAAGGCCTTTGGGCTGCTGTCCCTGAGGCCGGGCCTAGGCCCAGGGGGCTCTCCCTGCCCATGGTGGCCACAGACTGGGCACCGCTGCGGGCTGTCCCTGTAAATTAATCGCTGTCTTCAGACTGTATCATTGAAGGATTTTATACCGTGTACGGTCATTTGCCTGTGGTGATCCCAGAGGTGAAAGAAAGGGCTTTTGGTTCCCTCTGGGTGAACTCTGCAGAAGCACAGAGAACATACAGGAGTTCCTCACCATTCCTTATGTGAAATATACAGGGATGATTCGTGTCAGGAATTTAGGCGTCCTTGTCGCCTTTGCACTTTGTGTGAAACCAGCCCTCCTTTGTGACCGTGATTATCATAAGTGCTCCTGTCAATAAGGAGAAACAAAGGGGATAATCTCCCCTAATCAATTGCTCTGTGTTTCAAAGGGGGCTTCCGTTTAACGGTTTGACTGGCCTAAGGGGGTTAAATAATCAGGAGATACATTTCGTTACAGGATACTGCAAACTTGGGCACTAGGCAAATAACCATATAAGATATAGAACAAAATGTTAAGCTTGTAAGCATTTTTCTGTCAATACATTACTAAGTAAATTCAGCAACGTCTTCACCGGAAAAAGACCCCAGCAAACAAGAAAAGAACAAAGGAAAGGGGCCACGTCGACATTCGGGTAAAGAAGACAACAAGATTGGCTAAAACCCAAATCTGAGAAGTATAAGAGACTGTACTCCAAAGATCCCGGTTGTGCGTTGCTGGTGGAGCGGAGACTCCCCTGCGCACCCAGCGCTGTTTTACTTATTGTCTCTTTTAAATTTCTAATCAATTGTAAATAAAATCGATTGGGACAAAACCCGGTTTGCAGTAAATCTTTGTAACACTTATCAACACAGCAAGTGGCATTTGCTACTGTGCTGCTTATGGTGAGGTATTTTCTTGGAAAGAAGGATTTAAGAAATCTCTTCTGCGTTTCTTACACAGGGTGTTCAGATACTTGTTTGTGTTTAGTTATCATTCATGTGTCTAGTTTGGGGGGTTACCTCTTGCATTACAACTTGAATGCAACCCTTCACTGACTGCTGTCTACTTCCATGTTCTTGGTAGCTCAATGAAGCGCTTTGATCCCAATTCGGTTTAAAGCGCACGGACTGAGCAGCTTTTCCCCGCAACACTCAGGAAAAACAAGTAACTGACTCAGTTGTGTGGAAGAGTTTTAAAACCCTCAGCTAAGTATCACATAAAGGTACTGTATGAAGGGCCGAGATTTTGAGAGTGGCAACAAATCCCCCCAGCACATCTGGGCAAATCCTTGAAATGCAGAATGACCGCTGGTCGCTCTCCCATAGGCTTGTTTCCTGAGTGGTCTCCTGGGGGGGACTGGCCTCCCTTGGGACTGCAGACAGCCCCTCAGACCTACGTCAGAGCTTGTCACGCAGAACTATATGCATAACATAGCGGAGCTCTTCTGTTCCATTCCATTCCATTCCATTCCATTCCATTCCATTCCATTCCCTGCACTCCCAACGAGTTGTATAATGATGAGACCGTTATTTACCTGAAATGGCAGGGGGGTTTCAGCACCAAAAACGCTTTCAAAGACACAAGTCAGAAAGGATACAGGTGGAAAGAGTATTTTAACTATTTAGGTGTAAAATTAAGGAAAATAATAAAAGAGTAAAATCAATGCATTTCTAAATACAAATAAAATAACATAAAGACCCCAATAAAATAATGAATAAATAAAAGGAAACGAAAGTTATTTATTTAAACAAAGTTCTTTATTTCAGGTTAGGCTAGCTTAGCTTAGTTAATTTTAATCTAGCTTAGTTTAGGTTCTATTTTCTTTTGATAAATCTGTCAGAGCAGTGCTGTGGTGGTGTGAGAGCAGTGCAAGAAGCCAGCCAGAATGGGCCGGAGAAGACCTGACAGGGGGTGGTGCTCAGTGCTACAGAGGACAGCAGCAAGTCCCGGGGCCACAGTGGGGCCACCCTGGGAGTGCAGAAGGCTGCCTCCCCCCGGATGCGGGGCACGAGGGCCAGCTGCGTGGAGCACGAGCCGCTGCCTTTGGGCTACAGGAGCCCAAAGGAGCCCCATGAAGGGGCTGTGCTCGGCTGCGGAGGAAGGCAAAAAACCCCGGGGACACTTGCTAGTCCACCCTGGGGAGAAAAAAGCCCTTCCCCCCCCAGCTGCAGGACACGAGGGCCACCTTCGTGGAGCATGAGCACCAGGCCATAACCCAGAGCACCAGGACCAGAGGAGCCCTGCCAAGGGGTCATGCTCAGTGCTCAGAGGAAGGCAAAAAACCCCCGGGGACCAGTGCCAATCTGCCCCGGGGGAAAATTCCTTCCTGACCCCAGCGCTGGCGATCGGCTACTCCCTGAGCATGTGAGCAAGACCGGCTCCTGGTCCACGGGCTGCTTATGCCTCTAAGGGGACAAGGGGACACTGGCACTGCCTTTTCTGCCTCCACCTGGAGCCATCTCAGGGGCTTCCAAGAAGAGCAAAATGCTGCTGGCCTGATCAACCCTAGGGACAAGAACCCTTCCCGTGCCTGGCAGCGGGAGCTGCAAAGCACCGGGTGAGGCCACTGGCCCATCTGTGCATCCTGTTTCCTATGGCTACTGCCGCTATCTCCCCAGAATCTGATGAGGACGGCAAGCCCCCCGAGGACTGAAGCAGGACTTCCATCCATCCATCCATCCATCCATCCATCCATCCATCCCATAAGCTGTGAGTGTGGCCCCTCCAGGAGCTGCAATTGCAGCAGAAGAGCCCCAGCAGCTTCAGGCAGTCTTCCCTTCTCTGCCCCTCCAAGTAATTCCACTGGTGCCTCAAGGAAATTCCTCTCGGCTGCCTGCAGGCTGCCAGCTCTGTCCTGGTGGCAAAGCCGGGCACTCTGGCAGTGGAACACGGGAGGACGCTGCCTTATACTGCCCCAGAGCATTGTGATGCTGCGTTGGCGGGTGGGGCCCTATGACACGGGGGGGGGGGGGGGGGGGGTGACGGGGGTGACGGGGCCCCGCCCCCCAGCCCTGCTCACTGCAGCTCTGCTGCTGCCCCTTCAGCCAGCATGCCTTGGAGAAAGGCCTTTGGGCTGCTGTCCCTGAGGCCGGGCCTAGGCCCAGGGGGCTCTCCCTGCCCATGGTGGCCACAGACTGGGCACCGCTGCGGGCTGTCCCTGTAAATTAATCGCTGTCTTCAGACTGTATCATTGAAGGATTTTATACCGTGTACGGTCATTTGCCTGTGGTGATCCCAGAGGTGAAAGAAAGGGCTTTTGGTTCCCTCTGGGTGAACTCTGCAGAAGCACAGAGAACATACAGGAGTTCCTCACCATTCCTTATGTGAAATATACAGGGATGATTCGTGTCAGGAATTTAGGCGTCCTTGTCGCCTTTGCACTTTGTGTGAAACCAGCCCTCCTTTGTGACCGTGATTATCATAAGTGCTCCTGTCAATAAGGAGAAACAAAGGGGATAATCTCCCCTAATCAATTGCTCTGTGTTTCAAAGGGGGCTTCCGTTTAACGGTTTGACTGGCCTAAGGGGGTTAAATAATCAGGAGATACATTTCGTTACAGGATACTGCAAACTTGGGCACTAGGCAAATAACCATATAAGATATAGAACAAAATGTTAAGCTTGTAAGCATTTTTCTGTCAATACATTACTAAGTAAATTCAGCAACGTCTTCACCGGAAAAAGACCCCAGCAAACAAGAAAAGAACAAAGGAAAGGGGCCACGTCGACATTCGGGTAAAGAAGACAACAAGATTGGCTAAAACCCAAATCTGAGAAGTATAAGAGACTGTACTCCAAAGATCCCGGTTGTGCGTTGCTGGTGGAGCGGAGACTCCCCTGCGCACCCAGCGCTGTTTTACTTATTGTCTCTTTTAAATTTCTAATCAATTGTAAATAAAATCGATTGGGACAAAACCCGGTTTGCAGTAAATCTTTGTAACACTTATCAACACAGCAAGTGGCATTTGCTACTGTGCTGCTTATGGTGAGGTATTTTCTTGGAAAGAAGGATTTAAGAAATCTCTTCTGCGTTTCTTACACAGGGTGTTCAGATACTTGTTTGTGTTTAGTTATCATTCATGTGTCTAGTTTGGGGGGTTACCTCTTGCATTACAACTTGAATGCAACCCTTCACTGACTGCTGTCTACTTCCATGTTCTTGGTAGCTCAATGAAGCGCTTTGATCCCAATTCGGTTTAAAGCGCACGGACTGAGCAGCTTTTCCCCGCAACACTCAGGAAAAACAAGTAACTGACTCAGTTGTGTGGAAGAGTTTTAAAACCCTCAGCTAAGTATCACATAAAGGTACTGTATGAAGGGCCGAGATTTTGAGAGTGGCAACAAATCCCCCCAGCACATCTGGGCAAATCCTTGAAATGCAGAATGACCGCTGGTCGCTCTCCCATAGGCTTGTTTCCTGAGTGGTCTCCTGGGGGGGACTGGCCTCCCTTGGGACTGCAGACAGCCCCTCAGACCTACGTCAGAGCTTGTCACGCAGAACTATATGCATAACATAGCGGAGCTCTTCTGTTCCATTCCATTCCATTCCATTCCATTCCATTCCATTCCATTCCATTCCCTGCACTCCCAACGAGTTGTATAATGATGAGACCGTTATTTACCTGAAATGGCAGGGGGGTTTCAGCACCAAAAACGCTTTCAAAGACACAAGTCAGAAAGGATACAGGTGGAAAGAGTATTTTAACTATTTAGGTGTAAAATTAAGGAAAATAATAAAAGAGTAAAATCAATGCATTTCTAAATACAAATAAAATAACATAAAGACCCCAATAAAATAATGAATAAATAAAAGGAAACGAAAGTTATTTATTTAAACAAAGTTCTTTATTTCAGGTTAGGCTAGCTTAGCTTAGTTAATTTTAATCTAGCTTAGTTTAGGTTCTATTTTCTTTTGATAAATCTGTCAGAGCAGTGCTGTGGTGGTGTGAGAGCAGTGCAAGAAGCCAGCCAGAATGGGCCGGAGAAGACCTGACAGGGGGTGGTGCTCAGTGCTACAGAGGACAGCAGCAAGTCCCGGGGCCACAGTGGGGCCACCCTGGGAGTGCAGAAGGCTGCCTCCCCCCGGATGCGGGGCACGAGGGCCAGCTGCGTGGAGCACGAGCCGCTGCCTTTGGGCTACAGGAGCCCAAAGGAGCCCCATGAAGGGGCTGTGCTCGGCTGCGGAGGAAGGCAAAAAACCCCGGGGACACTTGCTAGTCCACCCTGGGGAGAAAAAAGCCCTTCCCCCCCCAGCTGCAGGACACGAGGGCCACCTTCGTGGAGCATGAGCACCAGGCCATAACCCAGAGCACCAGGACCAGAGGAGCCCTGCCAAGGGGTCATGCTCAGTGCTCAGAGGAAGGCAAAAAACCCCGGGGACCAGTGCCAATCTGCCCCGGGGGAAAATTCCTTCCTGACCCCAGCGCTGGCGATCGGCTACTCCCTGAGCATGTGAGCACGACCGGCTCCTGGTCCACGGGCTGCTTATGCCTCTAAGGGGACAAGGGGACACTGGCACTGCCTTTTCTGCCTCCACCTGGAGCCATCTCAGGGGCTTCCAAGAAGAGCAAAATGCTGCTGGCCTGATCAACCCTAGGGACAAGAACCCTTCCCGTGCCTGGCAGCGGGAGCTGCAAAGCACCGGGTGAGGCCACTGGCCCATCTGTGCATCCTGTTTCCTATGGCTACTGCCGCTATCTCCCCAGAATCTGATGAGGACGGCAAGCCCCCCGAGGACTGAAGCAGGACTTCCATCCATCCATCCATCCATCCATCCATCCATCCATCCCATAAGCTGTGAGTGTGGCCCCTCCAGGAGCTGCAATTGCAGCAGAAGAGCCCCAGCAGCTTCAGGCAGTCTTCCCTTCTCTGCCCCTCCAAGTAATTCCACTGGTGCCTCAAGGAAATTCCTCTCGGCTGCCTGCAGGCTGCCAGCTCTGTCCTGGTGGCAAAGCCGGGCACTCTGGCAGTGGAACACGGGAGGACGCTGCCTTATACTGCCCCAGAGCATTGTGATGCTGCGTTGGCGGGTGGGGCCCTATGACACGGGGGGGGGGGGGGGGGGGGGTGACGGGGGTGACGGGGCCCCGCCCCCCAGCCCTGCTCACTGCAGCTCTGCTGCTGCCCCTTCAGCCAGCATGCCTTGGAGAAAGGCCTTTGGGCTGCTGTCCCTGAGGCCGGGCCTAGGCCCAGGGGGCTCTCCCTGCCCATGGTGGCCACAGACTGGGCACCGCTGCGGGCTGTCCCTGTAAATTAATCGCTGTCTTCAGACTGTATCATTGAAGGATTTTATACCGTGTACGGTCATTTGCCTGTGGTGATCCCAGAGGTGAAAGAAAGGGCTTTTGGTTCCCTCTGGGTGAACTCTGCAGAAGCACAGAGAACATACAGGAGTTCCTCACCATTCCTTATGTGAAATATACAGGGATGATTCGTGTCAGGAATTTAGGCGTCCTTGTCGCCTTTGCACTTTGTGTGAAACCAGCCCTCCTTTGTGACCGTGATTATCATAAGTGCTCCTGTCAATAAGGAGAAACAAAGGGGATAATCTCCCCTAATCAATTGCTCTGTGTTTCAAAGGGGGCTTCCGTTTAACGGTTTGACTGGCCTAAGGGGGTTAAATAATCAGGAGATACATTTCGTTACAGGATACTGCAAACTTGGGCACTAGGCAAATAACCATATAAGATATAGAACAAAATGTTAAGCTTGTAAGCATTTTTCTGTCAATACATTACTAAGTAAATTCAGCAACGTCTTCACCGGAAAAAGACCCCAGCAAACAAGAAAAGAACAAAGGAAAGGGGCCACGTCGACATTCGGGTAAAGAAGACAACAAGATTGGCTAAAACCCAAATCTGAGAAGTATAAGAGACTGTACTCCAAAGATCCCGGTTGTGCGTTGCTGGTGGAGCGGAGACTCCCCTGCGCACCCAGCGCTGTTTTACTTATTGTCTCTTTTAAATTTCTAATCAATTGTAAATAAAATCGATTGGGACAAAACCCGGTTTGCAGTAAATCTTTGTAACACTTATCAACACAGCAAGTGGCATTTGCTACTGTGCTGCTTATGGTGAGGTATTTTCTTGGAAAGAAGGATTTAAGAAATCTCTTCTGCGTTTCTTACACAGGGTGTTCAGATACTTGTTTGTGTTTAGTTATCATTCATGTGTCTAGTTTGGGGGGTTACCTCTTGCATTACAACTTGAATGCAACCCTTCACTGACTGCTGTCTACTTCCATGTTCTTGGTAGCTCAATGAAGCGCTTTGATCCCAATTCGGTTTAAAGCGCACGGACTGAGCAGCTTTTCCCCGCAACACTCAGGAAAAACAAGTAACTGACTCAGTTGTGTGGAAGAGTTTAAAAACCCTCAGCTAAGTATCACATAAAGGTACTGTATGAAGGGCCGAGATTTTGAGAGTGGCAACAAATCCCCCCAGCACATCTGGGCAAATCCTTGAAATGCAGAATGACCGCTGGTCGCTCTCCCATAGGCTTGTTTCCTGAGTGGTCTCCTGGGGGGGACTGGCCTCCCTTGGGACTGCAGACAGCCCCTCAGACCTACGTCAGAGCTTGTCACGCAGAACTATATGCATAACATAGCGGAGCTCTTCTGTTCCATTCCATTCCATTCCATTCCATTCCATTCCATTCCATTCCCTGCACTCCCAACGAGTTGTATAATGATGAGACCGTTATTTACCTGAAATGGCAGGGGGGTTTCAGCACCAAAAACGCTTTCAAAGACACAAGTCAGAAAGGATACAGGTGGAAAGAGTATTTTAACTATTTAGGTGTAAAATTAAGGAAAATAATAAAAGAGTAAAATCAATGCATTTCTAAATACAAATAAAATAACATAAAGACCCCAATAAAATAATGAATAAATAAAAGGAAACGAAAGTTATTTATTTAAACAAAGTTCTTTATTTCAGGTTAGGCTAGCTTAGCTTAGTTAATTTTAATCTAGCTTAGTTTAGGTTCTATTTTCTTTTGATAAATCTGTCAGAGCAGTGCTGTGGTGGTGTGAGAGCAGTGCAAGAAGCCAGCCAGAATGGGCCGGAGAAGACCTGACAGGGGGTGGTGCTCAGTGCTACAGAGGACAGCAGCAAGTCCCGGGGCCACAGTGGGGCCACCCTGGGAGTGCAGAAGGCTGCCTCCCCCCGGATGCGGGGCACGAGGGCCAGCTGCGTGGAGCACGAGCCGCTGCCTTTGGGCTACAGGAGCCCAAAGGAGCCCCATGAAGGGGCTGTGCTCGGCTGCGGAGGAAGGCAAAAAACCCCGGGGACACTTGCTAGTCCACCCTGGGGAGAAAAAAGCCCTTCCCCCCCCAGCTGCAGGACACGAGGGCCACCTTCGTGGAGCATGAGCACCAGGCCATAACCCAGAGCACCAGGACCAGAGGAGCCCTGCCAAGGGGTCATGCTCAGTGCTCAGAGGAAGGCAAAAAACCCCCGGGGACCAGTGCCAATCTGCCCCGGGGGAAAATTCCTTCCTGACCCCAGCGCTGGCGATCGGCTACTCCCTGAGCATGTGAGCAAGACCGGCTCCTGGTCCACGGGCTGCTTATGCCTCTAAGGGGACAAGGGGACACTGGCACTGCCTTTTCTGCCTCCACCTGGAGCCATCTCAGGGGCTTCCAAGAAGAGCAAAATGCTGCTGGCCTGATCAACCCTAGGGACAAGAACCCTTCCCGTGCCTGGCAGCGGGAGCTGCAAAGCACCGGGTGAGGCCACTGGCCCATCTGTGCATCCTGTTTCCTATGGCTACTGCCGCTATCTCCCCAGAATCTGATGAGGACGGCAAGCCCCCGAGGACTGAAGCAGGACTTCCATCCATCCATCCATCCATCCATCCATCCATCCATCCCATAAGCTGTGAGTGTGGCCCCTCCAGGAGCTGCAATTGCAGCAGAAGAGCCCCAGCAGCTTCAGGCAGTCTTCCCTTCTCTGCCCCTCCAAGTAATTCCACTGGTGCCTCAAGGAAATTCCTCTCGGCTGCCTGCAGGCTGCCAGCTCTGTCCTGGTGGCAAAGCCGGGCACTCTGGCAGTGGAACACGGGAGGACGCTGCCTTATACTGCCCCAGAGCATTGTGATGCTGCGTTGGCGGGTGGGGCCCTATGACACGGGGGGGGGGGGGGGGGGGGTGACGGGGGTGACGGGGCCCCCCCCCCCAGCCCTGCTCACTGCAGCTCTGCTGCTGCCCCTTCAGCCAGCATGCCTTGGAGAAAGGCCTTTGGGCTGCTGTCCCTGAGGCCGGGCCTAGGCCCAGGGGGCTCTCCCTGCCCATGGTGGCCACAGACTGGGCACCGCTGCGGGCTGTCCCTGTAAATTAATCGCTGTCTTCAGACTGTATCATTGAAGGATTTTATACCGTGTACGGTCATTTGCCTGTGGTGATCCCAGAGGTGAAAGAAAGGGCTTTTGGTTCCCTCTGGGTGAACTCTGCAGGAAGCACAGAGAACTAACAAGGAGTTCCTCACCATTCACTTATCAACACAGCAAGTGGCATTTGCTACTGTGCTGCTTATGGTGAGGTATTTTCTTGGAAAGAAGGATTTAAGAAATCTCTTCTGCGTTTCTTACACAGGGTGTTCAGATACTTGTTTGTGTTTAGTTATCATTCATGTGTCTAGTTTGGGGGGTTACCTCTTGCATTACAACTTGAATGCAACCCTTCACTGACTGCTGTCTACTTCCATGTTCTTGGTAGCTCAATGAAGCGCTTTGATCCCAATTCGGTTTAAAGCGCACGGACTGAGCAGCTTTTCCCCGCAACACTCAGGAAAAACAAGTAACTGACTCAGTTGTGTGGAAGAGTTTTAAAACCCTCAGCTAAGTATCACATAAAGGTACTGTATGAAGGGCCGAGATTTTGAGAGTGGCAACAAATCCCCCCAGCACATCTGGGCAAATCCTTGAAATGCAGAATGACCGCTGGTCGCTCTCCCATAGGCTTGTTTCCTGAGTGGTCTCCTGGGGGGGACTGGCCTCCCTTGGGACTGCAGACAGCCCCTCAGACCTACGTCAGAGCTTGTCACGCAGAACTATATGCATAACATAGCGGAGCTCTTCTGTTCCATTCCATTCCATTCCATTCCATTCCATTCCATTCCATTCCCTGCACTCCCAACGAGTTGTATAATGATGAGACCGTTATTTACCTGAAATGGCAGGGGGGTTTCAGCACCAAAAACGCTTTCAAAGACACAAGTCAGAAAGGATACAGGTGGAAAGAGTATTTTAACTATTTAGGTGTAAAATTAAGGAAAATAATAAAAGAGTAAAATCAATGCATTTCTAAATACAAATAAAATAACATAAAGACCCCAATAAAATAATGAATAAATAAAAGGAAACGAAAGTTATTTATTTAAACAAAGTTCTTTATTTCAGGTTAGGCTAGCTTAGCTTAGTTAATTTTAATCTAGCTTAGTTTAGGTTCTATTTTCTTTTGATAAATCTGTCAGAGCAGTGCTGTGGTGGTGTGAGAGCAGTGCAAGAAGCCAGCCAGAATGGGCCGGAGAAGACCTGACAGGGGGTGGTGCTCAGTGCTACAGAGGACAGCAGCAAGTCCCGGGGCCACAGTGGGGCCACCCTGGGAGTGCAGAAGGCTGCCTCCCCCCGGATGCGGGGCACGAGGGCCAGCTGCGTGGAGCACGAGCCGCTGCCTTTGGGCTACAGGAGCCCAAAGGAGCCCCATGAAGGGGCTGTGCTCGGCTGCGGAGGAAGGCAAAAAACCCCGGGGACACTTGCTAGTCCACCCTGGGGAGAAAAAAGCCCTTCCCCCCCCAGCTGCAGGACACGAGGGCCACCTTCGTGGAGCATGAGCACCAGGCCATAACCCAGAGCACCAGGACCAGAGGAGCCCTGCCAAGGGGTCATGCTCAGTGCTCAGAGGAAGGCAAAAAACCCCCGGGGACCAGTGCCAATCTGCCCCGGGGGAAAATTCCTTCCTGACCCCAGCGCTGGCGATCGGCTACTCCCTGAGCATGTGAGCAAGACCGGCTCCTGGTCCACGGGCTGCTTATGCCTCTAAGGGGACAAGGGGACACTGGCACTGCCTTTTCTGCCTCCACCTGGAGCCATCTCAGGGGCTTCCAAGAAGAGCAAAATGCTGCTGGCCTGATCAACCCTAGGGACAAGAACCCTTCCCGTGCCTGGCAGCGGGAGCTGCAAAGCACCGGGTGAGGCCACTGGCCCATCTGTGCATCCTGTTTCCTATGGCTACTGCCGCTATCTCCCCAGAATCTGATGAGGACGGCAAGCCCCCCGAGGACTGAAGCAGGACTTCCATCCATCCATCCATCCATCCATCCATCCATCCATCCCATAAGCTGTGAGTGTGGCCCCTCCAGGAGCTGCAATTGCAGCAGAAGAGCCCCAGCAGCTTCAGGCAGTCTTCCCTTCTCTGCCCCTCCAAGTAATTCCACTGGTGCCTCAAGGAAATTCCTCTCGGCTGCCTGCAGGCTGCCAGCTCTGTCCTGGTGGCAAAGCCGGGCACTCTGGCAGTGGAACACGGGAGGACGCTGCCTTATACTGCCCCAGAGCATTGTGATGCTGCGTTGGCGGGTGGGGCCCTATGACACGGGGGGGGGGGGGGGGGGGGTGACGGGGGTGACGGGGCCCCGCCCCCCAGCCCTGCTCACTGCAGCTCTGCTGCTGCCCCTTCAGCCAGCATGCCTTGGAGAAAGGCCTTTGGGCTGCTGTCCCTGAGGCCGGGCCTAGGCCCAGGGGGCTCTCCCTGCCCATGGTGGCCACAGACTGGGCACCGCTGCGGGCTGTCCCTGTAAATTAATCGCTGTCTTCAGACTGTATCATTGAAGGATTTTATACCGTGTACGGTCATTTGCCTGTGGTGATCCCAGAGGTGAAAGAAAGGGCTTTTGGTTCCCTCTGGGTGAACTCTGCAGAAGCACAGAGAACATACAGGAGTTCCTCACCATTCCTTATGTGAAATATACAGGGATGATTCGTGTCAGGAATTTAGGCGTCCTTGTCGCCTTTGCACTTTGTGTGAAACCAGCCCTCCTTTGTGACCGTGATTATCATAAGTGCTCCTGTCAATAAGGAGAAACAAAGGGGATAATCTCCCCTAATCAATTGCTCTGTGTTTCAAAGGGGGCTTCCGTTTAACGGTTTGACTGGCCTAAGGGGGTTAAATAATCAGGAGATACATTTCGTTACAGGATACTGCAAACTTGGGCACTAGGCAAATAACCATATAAGATATAGAACAAAATGTTAAGCTTGTAAGCATTTTTCTGTCAATACATTACTAAGTAAATTCAGCAACGTCTTCACCGGAAAAAGACCCCAGCAAACAAGAAAAGAACAAAGGAAAGGGGCCACGTCGACATTCGGGTAAAGAAGACAACAAGATTGGCTAAAACCCAAATCTGAGAAGTATAAGAGACTGTACTCCAAAGATCCCGGTTGTGCGTTGCTGGTGGAGCGGAGACTCCCCTGCGCACCCAGCGCTGTTTTACTTATTGTCTCTTTTAAATTTCTAATCAATTGTAAATAAAATCGATTGGGACAAAACCCGGTTTGCAGTAAATCTTTGTAACACTTATCAACACAGCAAGTGGCATTTGCTACTGTGCTGCTTATGGTGAGGTATTTTCTTGGAAAGAAGGATTTAAGAAATCTCTTCTGCGTTTCTTACACAGGGTGTTCAGATACTTGTTTGTGTTTAGTTATCATTCATGTGTCTAGTTTGGGGGGTTACCTCTTGCATTACAACTTGAATGCAACCCTTCACTGACTGCTGTCTACTTCCATGTTCTTGGTAGCTCAATGAAGCGCTTTGATCCCAATTCGGTTTAAAGCGCACGGACTGAGCAGCTTTTCCCCGCAACACTCAGGAAAAACAAGTAACTGACTCAGTTGTGTGGAAGAGTTTTAAAACCCTCAGCTAAGTATCACATAAAGGTACTGTATGAAGGGCCGAGATTTTGAGAGTGGCAACAAATCCCCCCAGCACATCTGGGCAAATCCTTGAAATGCAGAATGACCGCTGGTCGCTCTCCCATAGGCTTGTTTCCTGAGTGGTCTCCTGGGGGGGACTGGCCTCCCTTGGGACTGCAGACAGCCCCTCAGACCTACGTCAGAGCTTGTCACGCAGAACTATATGCATAACATAGCGGAGCTCTTCTGTTCCATTCCATTCCATTCCATTCCATTCCATTCCATTCCATTCCCTGCACTCCCAACGAGTTGTATAATGATGAGACCGTTATTTACCTGAAATGGCAGGGGGGTTTCAGCACCAAAAACGCTTTCAAAGACACAAGTCAGAAAGGATACAGGTGGAAAGAGTATTTTAACTATTTAGGTGTAAAATTAAGGAAAATAATAAAAGAGTAAAATCAATGCATTTCTAAATACAAATAAAATAACATAAAGACCCCAATAAAATAATGAATAAATAAAAGGAAACGAAAGTTATTTATTTAAACAAAGTTCTTTATTTCAGGTTAGGCTAGCTTAGCTTAGTTAATTTTAATCTAGCTTAGTTTAGGTTCTATTTTCTTTTGATAAATCTGTCAGAGCAGTGCTGTGGTGGTGTGAGAGCAGTGCAAGAAGCCAGCCAGAATGGGCCGGAGAAGACCTGACAGGGGGTGGTGCTCAGTGCTACAGAGGACAGCAGCAAGTCCCGGGGCCACAGTGGGGCCACCCTGGGAGTGCAGAAGGCTGCCTCCCCCCGGATGCGGGGCACGAGGGCCAGCTGCGTGGAGCACGAGCCGCTGCCTTTGGGCTACAGGAGCCCAAAGGAGCCCCATGAAGGGGCTGTGCTCGGCTGCGGAGGAAGGCAAAAAACCCCGGGGACACTTGCTAGTCCACCCTGGGGAGAAAAAAGCCCTTCCCCCCCCAGCTGCAGGACACGAGGGCCACCTTCGTGGAGCATGAGCACCAGGCCATAACCCAGAGCACCAGGACCAGAGGAGCCCTGCCAAGGGGTCATGCTCAGTGCTCAGAGGAAGGCAAAAAACCCCCGGGGACCAGTGCCAATCTGCCCCGGGGGAAAATTCCTTCCTGACCCCAGCGCTGGCGATCGGCTACTCCCTGAGCATGTGAGCAAGACCGGCTCCTGGTCCACGGGCTGCTTATGCCTCTAAGGGGACAAGGGGACACTGGCACTGCCTTTTCTGCCTCCACCTGGAGCCATCTCAGGGGCTTCCAAGAAGAGCAAAATGCTGCTGGCCTGATCAACCCTAGGGACAAGAACCCTTCCCGTGCCTGGCAGCGGGAGCTGCAAAGCACCGGGTGAGGCCACTGGCCCATCTGTGCATCCTGTTTCCTATGGCTACTGCCGCTATCTCCCCAGAATCTGATGAGGACGGCAAGCCCCCCGAGGACTGAAGCAGGACTTCCATCCATCCATCCATCCATCCATCCATCCATCCATCCCATAAGCTGTGAGTGTGGCCCCTCCAGGAGCTGCAATTGCAGCAGAAGAGCCCCAGCAGCTTCAGGCAGTCTTCCCTTCTCTGCCCCTCCAAGTAATTCCACTGGTGCCTCAAGGAAATTCCTCTCGGCTGCCTGCAGGCTGCCAGCTCTGTCCTGGTGGCAAAGCCGGGCACTCTGGCAGTGGAACACGGGAGGACGCTGCCTTATACTGCCCCAGAGCATTGTGATGCTGCGTTGGCGGGTGGGGCCCTATGACACGGGGGGGGGGGGGGGGGGGGGGTGACGGGGGTGACGGGGCCCCGCCCCCCAGCCCTGCTCACTGCAGCTCTGCTGCTGCCCCTTCAGCCAGCATGCCTTGGAGAAAGGCCTTTGGGCTGCTGTCCCTGAGGCCGGGCCTAGGCCCAGGGGGCTCTCCCTGCCCATGGTGGCCACAGACTGGGCACCGCTGCGGGCTGTCCCTGTAAATTAATCGCTGTCTTCAGACTGTATCATTGAAGGATTTTATACCGTGTACGGTCATTTGCCTGTGGTGATCCCAGAGGTGAAAGAAAGGGCTTTTGGTTCCCTCTGGGTGAACTCTGCAGAAGCACAGAGAACATACAGGAGTTCCTCACCATTCCTTATCAACACAGCAAGTGGCATTTGCTACTGTGCTGCTTATGGTGAGGTATTTTCTTGGAAAGAAGGATTTAAGAAATCTCTTCTGCGTTTCTTACACAGGGTGTTCAGATACTTGTTTGTGTTTAGTTATCATTC
Organism: Melopsittacus undulatus; assembly: GCF_012275295.1. NCBI lineage: Eukaryota > Metazoa > Chordata > Aves > Psittaciformes > Psittaculidae > Melopsittacus > Melopsittacus undulatus. Next base: position 54,722 of record NW_022994107.1, on the reverse strand, counting down.
ATGTGTCTAGTTTGGGGGGTTACCTCTTGCATTACAACTTGAATGCAACCCTTCACTGACTGCTGTCTACTTCCATGTTCTTGGTAGCTCAATGAATCGCTTTGATCCCAATTCGGTTTAAAGCGCACGGACTGAGCAGCTTTTCCCCGCAACACTCAGGAAAAACAAGTAACTGACTCAGTTGTGTGGAAGAGTTTTAAAACCCTCAGCTAAGTATCACATAAAGGTACTGTATGAAGGGCCGAGATTTTGAGAGTGGCAACAAATCCCCCCAGCACATCTGGGCAAATCCTTGAAATGCAGAATGACCGCTGGTCGCTCTCCCATAGGCTTGTTTCCTGAGTGGTCTCCTGGGGGGGACTGGCCTCCCTTGGGACTGCAGACAGCCCCTCAGACCTACGTCAGAGCTTGTCACGCAGAACTATATGCATAACATAGCGGAGCTCTTCTGTTCCATTCCATTCCATTCCATTCCATTCCATTCCATTCCCTGCACTCCCAACGAGTTGTATAATGATGAGACCGTTATTTACCTGAAATGGCAGGGGGGTTTCAGCACCAAAAACGCTTTCAAAGACACAAGTCAGAAAGGATACAGGTGGAAAGAGTATTTTAACTATTTAGGTGTAAAATTAAGGAAAATAATAAAAGAGTAAAATCAATGCATTTCTAAATACAAATAAAATAACATAAAGACCCCAATAAAATAATGAATAAATAAAAGGAAACGAAAGTTATTTATTTAAACAAAGTTCTTTATTTCAGGTTAGGCTAGCTTAGCTTAGTTAATTTTAATCTAGCTTAGTTTAGGTTCTATTTTCTTTTGATAAATCTGTCAGAGCAGTGCTGTGGTGGTGTGAGAGCAGTGCAAGAAGCCAGCCAGAATGGGCCGGAGAAGACCTGACAGGGGGTGGTGCTCAGTGCTACAGAGGACAGCAGCAAGTCCCGGGGCCACAGTGGGGCCACCCTGGGAGTGCAGAAGGCTGCCTCCCCCCGGATGCGGGGCACGAGGGCCAGCTGCGTGGAGCACGAGCCGCTGCCTTTGGGCTACAGGAGCCCAAAGGAGCCCCATGAAGGGGCTGTGCTCGGCTGCGGAGGAAGGCAAAAAACCCCGGGGACACTTGCTAGTCCACCCTGGGGAGAAAAAAGCCCTTCCCCCCCCAGCTGCAGGACACGAGGGCCACCTTCGTGGAGCATGAGCACCAGGCCATAACCCAGAGCACCAGGACCAGAGGAGCCCTGCCAAGGGGTCATGCTCAGTGCTCAGAGGAAGGCAAAAAACCCCCGGGGACCAGTGCCAATCTGCCCCGGGGGAAAATTCCTTCCTGACCCCAGCGCTGGCGATCGGCTACTCCCTGAGCATGTGAGCAAGACCGGCTCCTGGTCCACGGGCTGCTTATGCCTCTAAGGGGACAAGGGGACACTGGCACTGCCTTTTCTGCCTCCACCTGGAGCCATCTCAGGGGCTTCCAAGAAGAGCAAAATGCTGCTGGCCTGATCAACCCTAGGGACAAGAACCCTTCCCGTGCCTGGCAGCGGGAGCTGCAAAGCACCGGGTGAGGCCACTGGCCCATCTGTGCATCCTGTTTCCTATGGCTACTGCCGCTATCTCCCCAGAATCTGATGAGGACGGCAAGCCCCCCGAGGACTGAAGCAGGACTTCCATCCATCCATCCATCCATCCATCCATCCATCCATCCCATAAGCTGTGAGTGTGGCCCCTCCAGGAGCTGCAATTGCAGCAGAAGAGCCCCAGCAGCTTCAGGCAGTCTTCCCTTCTCTGCCCCTCCAAGTAATTCCACTGGTGCCTCAAGGAAATTCCTCTCGGCTGCCTGCAGGCTGCCAGCTCTGTCCTGGTGGCAAAGCCGGGCACTCTGGCAGTGGAACACGGGAGGACGCTGCCTTATACTGCCCCAGAGCATTGTGATGCTGCGTTGGCGGGTGGGGCCCTATGACACGGGGGGGGGGGGGGGGGGGGTGACGGGGGTGACGGGGCCCCGCCCCCCAGCCCTGCTCACTGCAGCTCTGCTGCTGCCCCTTCAGCCAGCATGCCTTGGAGAAAGGCCTTTGGGCTGCTGTCCCTGAGGCCGGGCCTAGGCCCAGGGGGCTCTCCCTGCCCATGGTGGCCACAGACTGGGCACCGCTGCGGGCTGTCCCTGTAAATTAATCGCTGTCTTCAGACTGTATCATTGAAGGATTTTATACCGTGTACGGTCATTTGCCTGTGGTGATCCCAGAGGTGAAAGAAAGGGCTTTTGGTTCCCTCTGGGTGAACTCTGCAGAAGCACAGAGAACATACAGGAGTTCCTCACCATTCCTTATGTGAAATATACAGGGATGATTCGTGTCAGGAATTTAGGCGTCCTTGTCGCCTTTGCACTTTGTGTGAAACCAGCCCTCCTTTGTGACCGTGATTATCATAAGTGCTCCTGTCAATAAGGAGAAACAAAGGGGATAATCTCCCCTAATCAATTGCTCTGTGTTTCAAAGGGGGCTTCCGTTTAACGGTTTGACTGGCCTAAGGGGGTTAAATAATCAGGAGATACATTTCGTTACAGGATACTGCAAACTTGGGCACTAGGCAAATAACCATATAAGATATAGAACAAAATGTTAAGCTTGTAAGCATTTTTCTGTCAATACATTACTAAGTAAATTCAGCAACGTCTTCACCGGAAAAAGACCCCAGCAAACAAGAAAAGAACAAAGGAAAGGGGCCACGTCGACATTCGGGTAAAGAAGACAACAAGATTGGCTAAAACCCAAATCTGAGAAGTATAAGAGACTGTACTCCAAAGATCCCGGTTGTGCGTTGCTGGTGGAGCGGAGACTCCCCTGCGCACCCAGCGCTGTTTTACTTATTGTCTCTTTTAAATTTCTAATCAATTGTAAATAAAATCGATTGGGACAAAACCCGGTTTGCAGTAAATCTTTGTAACACTTATCAACACAGCAAGTGGCATTTGCTACTGTGCTGCTTATGGTGAGGTATTTTCTTGGAAAGAAGGATTTAAGAAATCTCTTCTGCGTTTCTTACACAGGGTGTTCAGATACTTGTTTGTGTTTAGTTATCATTCATGTGTCTAGTTTGGGGGGTTACCTCTTGCATTACAACTTGAATGCAACCCTTCACTGACTGCTGTCTACTTCCATGTTCTTGGTAGCTCAATGAAGCGCTTTGATCCCAATTCGGTTTAAAGCGCACGGACTGAGCAGCTTTTCCCCGCAACACTCAGGAAAAACAAGTAACTGACTCAGTTGTGTGGAAGAGTTTTAAAACCCTCAGCTAAGTATCACATAAAGGTACTGTATGAAGGGCCGAGATTTTGAGAGTGGCAACAAATCCCCCCAGCACATCTGGGCAAATCCTTGAAATGCAGAATGACCGCTGGTCGCTCTCCCATAGGCTTGTTTCCTGAGTGGTCTCCTGGGGGGGACTGGCCTCCCTTGGGACTGCAGACAGCCCCTCAGACCTACGTCAGAGCTTGTCACGCAGAACTATATGCATAACATAGCGGAGCTCTTCTGTTCCATTCCATTCCATTCCATTCCATTCCATTCCATTCCATTCCATTCCCTGCACTCCCAACGAGTTGTATAATGATGAGACCGTTATTTACCTGAAATGGCAGGGGGGTTTCAGCACCAAAAACGCTTTCAAAGACACAAGTCAGAAAGGATACAGGTGGAAAGAGTATTTTAACTATTTAGGTGTAAAATTAAGGAAAATAATAAAAGAGTAAAATCAATGCATTTCTAAATACAAATAAAATAACATAAAGACCCCAATAAAATAATGAATAAATAAAAGGAAACGAAAGTTATTTATTTAAACAAAGTTCTTTATTTCAGGTTAGGCTAGCTTAGCTTAGTTAATTTTAATCTAGCTTAGTTTAGGTTCTATTTTCTTTTGATAAATCTGTCAGAGCAGTGCTGTGGTGGTGTGAGAGCAGTGCAAGAAGCCAGCCAGAATGGGCCGGAGAAGACCTGACAGGGGGTGGTGCTCAGTGCTACAGAGGACAGCAGCAAGTCCCGGGGCCACAGTGGGGCCACCCTGGGAGTGCAGAAGGCTGCCTCCCCCCGGATGCGGGGCACGAGGGCCAGCTGCGTGGAGCACGAGCCGCTGCCTTTGGGCTACAGGAGCCCAAAGGAGCCCCATGAAGGGGCTGTGCTCGGCTGCGGAGGAAGGCAAAAAACCCCGGGGACACTTGCTAGTCCACCCTGGGGAGAAAAAAGCCCTTCCCCCCCCAGCTGCAGGACACGAGGGCCACCTTCGTGGAGCATGAGCACCAGGCCATAACCCAGAGCACCAGGACCAGAGGAGCCCTGCCAAGGGGTCATGCTCAGTGCTCAGAGGAAGGCAAAAAACCCCCGGGGACCAGTGCCAATCTGCCCCGGGGGAAAATTCCTTCCTGACCCCAGCGCTGGCGATCGGCTACTCCCTGAGCATGTGAGCAAGACCGGCTCCTGGTCCACGGGCTGCTTATGCCTCTAAGGGGACAAGGGGACACTGGCACTGCCTTTTCTGCCTCCACCTGGAGCCATCTCAGGGGCTTCCAAGAAGAGCAAAATGCTGCTGGCCTGATCAACCCTAGGGACAAGAACCCTTCCCGTGCCTGGCAGCGGGAGCTGCAAAGCACCGGGTGAGGCCACTGGCCCATCTGTGCATCCTGTTTCCTATGGCTACTGCCGCTATCTCCCCAGAATCTGATGAGGACGGCAAGCCCCCCGAGGACTGAAGCAGGACTTCCATCCATCCATCCATCCATCCATCCATCCATCCATCCCATAAGCTGTGAGTGTGGCCCCTCCAGGAGCTGCAATTGCAGCAGAAGAGCCCCAGCAGCTTCAGGCAGTCTTCCCTTCTCTGCCCCTCCAAGTAATTCCACTGGTGCCTCAAGGAAATTCCTCTCGGCTGCCTGCAGGCTGCCAGCTCTGTCCTGGTGGCAAAGCCGGGCACTCTGGCAGTGGAACACGGGAGGACGCTGCCTTATACTGCCCCAGAGCATTGTGATGCTGCGTTGGCGGGTGGGGCCCTATGACACGGGGGGGGGGGGGGGGGGGGTGACGGGGGTGACGGGGCCCCGCCCCCCAGCCCTGCTCACTGCAGCTCTGCTGCTGCCCCTTCAGCCAGCATGCCTTGGAGAAAGGCCTTTGGGCTGCTGTCCCTGAGGCCGGGCCTAGGCCCAGGGGGCTCTCCCTGCCCATGGTGGCCACAGACTGGGCACCGCTGCGGGCTGTCCCTGTAAATTAATCGCTGTCTTCAGACTGTATCATTGAAGGATTTTATACCGTGTACGGTCATTTGCCTGTGGTGATCCCAGAGGTGAAAGAAAGGGCTTTTGGTTCCCTCTGGGTGAACTCTGCAGAAGCACAGAGAACATACAGGAGTTCCTCACCATTCCTTATGTGAAATATACAGGGATGATTCGTGTCAGGAATTTAGGCGTCCTTGTCGCCTTTGCACTTTGTGTGAAACCAGCCCTCCTTTGTGACCGTGATTATCATAAGTGCTCCTGTCAATAAGGAGAAACAAAGGGGATAATCTCCCCTAATCAATTGCTCTGTGTTTCAAAGGGGGCTTCCGTTTAACGGTTTGACTGGCCTAAGGGGGTTAAATAATCAGGAGATACATTTCGTTACAGGATACTGCAAACTTGGGCACTAGGCAAATAACCATATAAGATATAGAACAAAATGTTAAGCTTGTAAGCATTTTTCTGTCAATACATTACTAAGTAAATTCAGCAACGTCTTCACCGGAAAAAGACCCCAGCAAACAAGAAAAGAACAAAGGAAAGGGGCCACGTCGACATTCGGGTAAAGAAGACAACAAGATTGGCTAAAACCCAAATCTGAGAAGTATAAGAGACTGTACTCCAAAGATCCCGGTTGTGCGTTGCTGGTGGAGCGGAGACTCCCCTGCGCACCCAGCGCTGTTTTACTTATTGTCTCTTTTAAATTTCTAATCAATTGTAAATAAAATCGATTGGGACAAAACCCGGTTTGCAGTAAATCTTTGTAACACTTATCAACACAGCAAGTGGCATTTGCTACTGTGCTGCTTATGGTGAGGTATTTTCTTGGAAAGAAGGATTTAAGAAATCTCTTCTGCGTTTCTTACACAGGGTGTTCAGATACTTGTTTGTGTTTAGTTATCATTCATGTGTCTAGTTTGGGGGGTTACCTCTTGCATTACAACTTGAATGCAACCCTTCACTGACTGCTGTCTACTTCCATGTTCTTGGTAGCTCAATGAAGCGCTTTGATCCCAATTCGGTTTAAAGCGCACGGACTGAGCAGCTTTTCCCCGCAACACTCAGGAAAAACAAGTAACTGACTCAGTTGTGTGGAAGAGTTTTAAAACCCTCAGCTAAGTATCACATAAAGGTACTGTATGAAGGGCCGAGATTTTGAGAGTGGCAACAAATCCCCCCAGCACATCTGGGCAAATCCTTGAAATGCAGAATGACCGCTGGTCGCTCTCCCATAGGCTTGTTTCCTGAGTGGTCTCCTGGGGGGGACTGGCCTCCCTTGGGACTGCAGACAGCCCCTCAGACCTACGTCAGAGCTTGTCACGCAGAACTATATGCATAACATAGCGGAGCTCTTCTGTTCCATTCCATTCCATTCCATTCCATTCCATTCCATTCCATTCCATTCCCTGCACTCCCAACGAGTTGTATAATGATGAGACCGTTATTTACCTGAAATGGCAGGGGGGTTTCAGCACCAAAAACGCTTTCAAAGACACAAGTCAGAAAGGATACAGGTGGAAAGAGTATTTTAACTATTTAGGTGTAAAATTAAGGAAAATAATAAAAGAGTAAAATCAATGCATTTCTAAATACAAATAAAATAACATAAAGACCCCAATAAAATAATGAATAAATAAAAGGAAACGAAAGTTATTTATTTAAACAAAGTTCTTTATTTCAGGTTAGGCTAGCTTAGCTTAGTTAATTTTAATCTAGCTTAGTTTAGGTTCTATTTTCTTTTGATAAATCTGTCAGAGCAGTGCTGTGGTGGTGTGAGAGCAGTGCAAGAAGCCAGCCAGAATGGGCCGGAGAAGACCTGACAGGGGGTGGTGCTCAGTGCTACAGAGGACAGCAGCAAGTCCCGGGGCCACAGTGGGGCCACCCTGGGAGTGCAGAAGGCTGCCTCCCCCCGGATGCGGGGCACGAGGGCCAGCTGCGTGGAGCACGAGCCGCTGCCTTTGGGCTACAGGAGCCCAAAGGAGCCCCATGAAGGGGCTGTGCTCGGCTGCGGAGGAAGGCAAAAAACCCCGGGGACACTTGCTAGTCCACCCTGGGGAGAAAAAAGCCCTTCCCCCCCCAGCTGCAGGACACGAGGGCCACCTTCGTGGAGCATGAGCACCAGGCCATAACCCAGAGCACCAGGACCAGAGGAGCCCTGCCAAGGGGTCATGCTCAGTGCTCAGAGGAAGGCAAAAAACCCCCGGGGACCAGTGCCAATCTGCCCCGGGGGAAAATTCCTTCCTGACCCCAGCGCTGGCGATCGGCTACTCCCTGAGCATGTGAGCAAGACCGGCTCCTGGTCCACGGGCTGCTTATGCCTCTAAGGGGACAAGGGGACACTGGCACTGCCTTTTCTGCCTCCACCTGGAGCCATCTCAGGGGCTTCCAAGAAGAGCAAAATGCTGCTGGCCTGATCAACCCTAGGGACAAGAACCCTTCCCGTGCCTGGCAGCGGGAGCTGCAAAGCACCGGGTGAGGCCACTGGCCCATCTGTGCATCCTGTTTCCTATGGCTACTGCCGCTATCTCCCCAGAATCTGATGAGGACGGCAAGCCCCCCGAGGACTGAAGCAGGACTTCCATCCATCCATCCATCCATCCATCCATCCATCCATCCCATAAGCTGTGAGTGTGGCCCCTCCAGGAGCTGCAATTGCAGCAGAAGAGCCCCAGCAGCTTCAGGCAGTCTTCCCTTCTCTGCCCCTCCAAGTAATTCCACTGGTGCCTCAAGGAAATTCCTCTCGGCTGCCTGCAGGCTGCCAGCTCTGTCCTGGTGGCAAAGCCGGGCACTCTGGCAGTGGAACACGGGAGGACGCTGCCTTATACTGCCCCAGAGCATTGTGATGCTGCGTTGGCGGGTGGGGCCCTATGACACGGGGGGGGGGGGGGGGGGGGGTGACGGGGGTGACGGGGCCCCGCCCCCCAGCCCTGCTCACTGCAGCTCTGCTGCTGCCCCTTCAGCCAGCATGCCTTGGAGAAAGGCCTTTGGGCTGCTGTCCCTGAGGCCGGGCCTAGGCCCAGGGGGCTCTCCCTGCCCATGGTGGCCACAGACTGGGCACCGCTGCGGGCTGTCCCTGTAAATTAATCGCTGTCTTCAGACTGTATCATTGAAGGATTTTATACCGTGTACGGTCATTTGCCTGTGGTGATCCCAGAGGTGAAAGAAAGGGCTTTTGGTTCCCTCTGGGTGAACTCTGCAGAAGCACAGAGAACATACAGGAGTTCCTCACCATTCCTTATGTGAAATATACAGGGATGATTCGTGTCAGGAATTTAGGCGTCCTTGTCGCCTTTGCACTTTGTGTGAAACCAGCCCTCCTTTGTGACCGTGATTATCATAAGTGCTCCTGTCAATAAGGAGAAACAAAGGGGATAATCTCCCCTAATCAATTGCTCTGTGTTTCAAAGGGGGCTTCCGTTTAACGGTTTGACTGGCCTAAGGGGGTTAAATAATCAGGAGATACATTTCGTTACAGGATACTGCAAACTTGGGCACTAGGCAAATAACCATATAAGATATAGAACAAAATGTTAAGCTTGTAAGCATTTTTCTGTCAATACATTACTAAGTAAATTCAGCAACGTCTTCACCGGAAAAAGACCCCAGCAAACAAGAAAAGAACAAAGGAAAGGGGCCACGTCGACATTCGGGTAAAGAAGACAACAAGATTGGCTAAAACCCAAATCTGAGAAGTATAAGAGACTGTACTCCAAAGATCCCGGTTGTGCGTTGCTGGTGGAGCGGAGACTCCCCTGCGCACCCAGCGCTGTTTTACTTATTGTCTCTTTTAAATTTCTAATCAATTGTAAATAAAATCGATTGGGACAAAACCCGGTTTGCAGTAAATCTTTGTAACACTTATCAACACAGCAAGTGGCATTTGCTACTGTGCTGCTTATGGTGAGGTATTTTCTTGGAAAGAAGGATTTAAGAAATCTCTTCTGCGTTTCTTACACAGGGTGTTCAGATACTTGTTTGTGTTTAGTTATCATTCATGTGTCTAGTTTGGGGGGTTACCTCTTGCATTACAACTTGAATGCAACCCTTCACTGACTGCTGTCTACTTCCATGTTCTTGGTAGCTCAATGAAGCGCTTTGATCCCAATTCGGTTTAAAGCGCACGGACTGAGCAGCTTTTCCCCGCAACACTCAGGAAAAACAAGTAACTGACTCAGTTGTGTGGAAGAGTTTTAAAACCCTCAGCTAAGTATCACATAAAGGTACTGTATGAAGGGCCGAGATTTTGAGAGTGGCAACAAATCCCCCCAGCACATCTGGGCAAATCCTTGAAATGCAGAATGACCGCTGGTCGCTCTCCCATAGGCTTGTTTCCTGAGTGGTCTCCTGGGGGGGACTGGCCTCCCTTGGGACTGCAGACAGCCCCTCAGACCTACGTCAGAGCTTGTCACGCAGAACTATATGCATAACATAGCGGAGCTCTTCTGTTCCATTCCATTCCATTCCATTCCATTCCATTCCATTCCATTCCCTGCACTCCCAACGAGTTGTATAATGATGAGACCGTTATTTACCTGAAATGGCAGGGGGGTTTCAGCACCAAAAACGCTTTCAAAGACACAAGTCAGAAAGGATACAGGTGGAAAGAGTATTTTAACTATTTAGGTGTAAAATTAAGGAAAATAATAAAAGAGTAAAATCAATGCATTTCTAAATACAAATAAAATAACATAAAGACCCCAATAAAATAATGAATAAATAAAAGGAAACGAAAGTTATTTATTTAAACAAAGTTCTTTATTTCAGGTTAGGCTAGCTTAGCTTAGTTAATTTTAATCTAGCTTAGTTTAGGTTCTATTTTCTTTTGATAAATCTGTCAGAGCAGTGCTGTGGTGGTGTGAGAGCAGTGCAAGAAGCCAGCCAGAATGGGCCGGAGAAGACCTGACAGGGGGTGGTGCTCAGTGCTACAGAGGACAGCAGCAAGTCCCGGGGCCACAGTGGGGCCACCCTGGGAGTGCAGAAGGCTGCCTCCCCCCGGATGCGGGGCACGAGGGCCAGCTGCGTGGAGCACGAGCCGCTGCCTTTGGGCTACAGGAGCCCAAAGGAGCCCCATGAAGGGGCTGTGCTCGGCTGCGGAGGAAGGCAAAAAACCCCGGGGACACTTGCTAGTCCACCCTGGGGAGAAAAAAGCCCTTCCCCCCCCAGCTGCAGGACACGAGGGCCACCTTCGTGGAGCATGAGCACCAGGCCATAACCCAGAGCACCAGGACCAGAGGAGCCCTGCCAAGGGGTCATGCTCAGTGCTCAGAGGAAGGCAAAAAACCCCCGGGGACCAGTGCCAATCTGCCCCGGGGGAAAATTCCTTCCTGACCCCAGCGCTGGCGATCGGCTACTCCCTGAGCATGTGAGCAAGACCGGCTCCTGGTCCACGGGCTGCTTATGCCTCTAAGGGGACAAGGGGACACTGGCACTGCCTTTTCTGCCTCCACCTGGAGCCATCTCAGGGGCTTCCAAGAAGAGCAAAATGCTGCTGGCCTGATCAACCCTAAGGACAAGAACCCTTCCCGTGCCTGGCAGCGGGAGCTGCAAAGCACCGGGTGAGGCCACTGGCCCATCTGTGCATCCTGTTTCCTATGGCTACTGCCGCTATCTCCCCAGAATCTGATGAGGACGGCAAGCTCCCCGAGGACTGAAGCAGGACTTCCATCCATCCATCCATCCATCCATCCATCCATCCATCCATCCCATAAGCTGTGAGTGTGGCCCCTCCAGGAGCTGCAATTGCAGCAGAAGAGCCCCAGCAGCTTCAGGCAGTCTTCCCTTCTCTGCCCCTCCAAGTAATTCCACTGGTGCCTCAAGGAAATTCCTCTCGGCTGCCTGCAGGCTGCCAGCTCTGTCCTGGTGGCAAAGCCGGGCACTCTGGCAGTGGAACACGGGAGGACGCTGCCTTATACTGCCCCAGAGCATTGTGATGCTGCGTTGGCGGGTGGGGCCCTATGACACGGGGGGGGGGGGGGGGGGGGGTGACGGGGGTGACGGGGCCCCGCCCCCCAGCCCTGCTCACTGCAGCTCTGCTGCTGCCCCTTCAGCCAGCATGCCTTGGAGAAAGGCCTTTGGGCTGCTGTCCCTGAGGCCGGGCCTAGGCCCAGGGGGCTCTCCCTGCCCATGGTGGCCACAGACTGGGCACCGCTGCGGGCTGTCCCTGTAAATTAATCGCTGTCTTCAGACTGTATCATTGAAGGATTTTATACCGTGTACGGTCATTTGCCTGTGGTGATCCCAGAGGTGAAAGAAAGGGCTTTTGGTTCCCTCTGGGTGAACTCTGCAGAAGCACAGAGAACATACAGGAGTTCCTCACCATTCCTTATGTGAAATATACAGGGATGATTCGTGTCAGGAATTTAGGCGTCCTTGTCGCCTTTGCACTTTGTGTGAAACCAGCCCTCCTTTGTGACCGTGATTATCATAAGTGCTCCTGTCAATAAGGAGAAACAAAGGGGATAATCTCCCCTAATCAATTGCTCTGTGTTTCAAAGGGGGCTTCCGTTTAACGGTTTGACTGGCCTAAGGGGGTTAAATAATCAGGAGATACATTTCGTTACAGGATACTGCAAACTTGGGCACTAGGCAAATAACCATATAAGATATAGAACAAAATGTTAAGCTTGTAAGCATTTTTCTGTCAATACATTACTAAGTAAATTCAGCAACGTCTTCACCGGAAAAAGACCCCAGCAAACAAGAAAAGAACAAAGGAAAGGGGCCACGTCGACATTCGGGTAAAGAAGACAACAAGATTGGCTAAAACCCAAATCTGAGAAGTATAAGAGACTGTACTCCAAAGATCCCGGTTGTGCGTTGCTGGTGGAGCGGAGACTCCCCTGCGCACCCAGCGCTGTTTTACTTATTGTCTCTTTTAAATTTCTAATCAATTGTAAATAAAATCGATTGGGACAAAACCCGGTTTGCAGTAAATCTTTGTAACACTTATCAACACAGCAAGTGGCATTTGCTACTGTGCTGCTTATGGTGAGGTATTTTCTTGGAAAGAAGGATTTAAGAAATCTCTTCTGCGTTTCTTACACAGGGTGTTCAGATACTTGTTTGTGTTTAGTTATCATTCATGTGTCTAGTTTGGGGGGTTACCTCTTGCATTACAACTTGAATGCAACCCTTCACTGACTGCTGTCTACTTCCATGTTCTTGGTAGCTCAATGAAGCGCTTTGATCCCAATTCGGTTTAAAGCGCACGGACTGAGCAGCTTTTCCCCGCAACACTCAGGAAAAACAAGTAACTGACTCAGTTGTGTGGAAGAGTTTTAAAACCCTCAGCTAAGTATCACATAAAGGTACTGTATGAAGGGCCGAGATTTTGAGAGTGGCAACAAATCCCCCCAGCACATCTGGGCAAATCCTTGAAATGCAGAATGACCGCTGGTCGCTCTCCCATAGGCTTGTTTCCTGAGTGGTCTCCTGGGGGGGACTGGCCTCCCTTGGGACTGCAGACAGCCCCTCAGACCTACGTCAGAGCTTGTCACGCAGAACTATATGCATAACATAGCGGAGCTCTTCTGTTCCATTCCATTCCATTCCATTCCATTCCATTCCATTCCCTGCACTCCCAACGAGTTGTATAATGATGAGACCGTTATTTACCTGAAATGGCAGGGGGGTTTCATCACCAAAAACGCTTTCAAAGACACAAGTCAGAAAGGATACAGGTGGAAAGAGTATTTTAACTATTTAGGTGTAAAATTAAGGAAAATAATAAAAGAGTAAAATCAATGCATTTCTAAATACAAATAAAATAACATAAAGACCCCAATAAAATAATGAATAAATAAAAGGAAACGAAAGTTATTTATTTAAACAAAGTTCTTTATTTCAGGTTAGGCTAGCTTAGCTTAGTTAATTTTAATCTAGCTTAGTTTAGGTTCTATTTTCTTTTGATAAATCTGTCAGAGCAGTGCTGTGGTGGTGTGAGAGCAGTGCAAGAAGCCAGCCAGAATGGGCCGGAGAAGACCTGACAGGGGGTGGTGCTCAGTGCTACAGAGGACAGCAGCAAGTCCCGGGGCCACAGTGGGGCCACCCTGGGAGTGCAGAAGGCTGCCTCCCCCCGGATGCGGGGCACGAGGGCCAGCTGCGTGGATCACGAGCCGCTGCCTTTGGGCTACAGGAGCCCAAAGGAGCCCCATGAAGGGGCTGTGCTCGGCTGCGGAGGAAGGCAAAAAACCCCGGGGACACTTGCTAGTCCACCCTGGGGAGAAAAAAGCCCTTCCCCCCCCAGCTGCAGGACACGAGGGCCACCTTCGTGGAGCATGAGCACCAGGCCATAACCCAGAGCACCAGGACCAGAGGAGCCCTGCCAAGGGGTCATGCTCAGTGCTCAGAGGAAGGCAAAAAACCCCCGGGGACCAGTGCCAATCTGCCCCGGGGGAAAATTCCTTCCTGACCCCAGCGCTGGCGATCGGCTACTCCCTGAGCATGTGAGCAAGACCGGCTCCTGGTCCACGGGCTGCTTATGCCTCTAAGGGGACAAGGGGACACTGGCACTGCCTTTTCTGCCTCCACCTGGAGCCATCTCAGGGGCTTCCAAGAAGAGCAAAATGCTGCTGGCCTGATCAACCCTAGGGACAAGAACCCTTCCCGTGCCTGGCAGCGGGAGCTGCAAAGCACCGGGTGAGGCCACTGGCCCATCTGTGCATCCTGTTTCCTATGGCTACTGCCGCTATCTCCCCAGAATCTGATGAGGACGGCAAGCCCCCCGAGGACTGAAGCAGGACTTCCATCCATCCATCCATCCATCCATCCATCCCATAAGCTGTGAGTGTGGCCCCTCCAGGAGCTGCAATTGCAGCAGAAGAGCCCCAGCAGCTTCAGGCAGTCTTCCCTTCTCTGCCCCTCCAAGTAATTCCACTGGTGCCTCAAGGAAATTCCTCTCGGCTGCCTGCAGGCTGCCAGCTCTGTCCTGGTGGCAAAGCCGGGCACTCTGGCAGTGGAACACGGGAGGACGCTGCCTTATACTGCCCCAGAGCATTGTGATGCTGCGTTGGCGGGTGGGGCCCTATGACACGGGGGGGGGGGGGGGGGGGGTGACGGGGGTGACGGGGCCCCGCCCCCCAGCCCTGCTCACTGCAGCTCTGCTGCTGCCCCTTCAGTCAGCATGCCTTGGAGAAAGGCCTTTGGGCTGCTGTCCCTGAGGCCGGGCCTAGGCCCAGGGGGCTCTCCCTGCCCATGGCGGCCACAGACTGGGCACCGCTGCGGGCTGTCCCTGTAAATTAATCGCTGTCTTCAGACTGTATCATTGAAGGATTTTATACCGTGTACGGTCATTTGCCTGTGGTGATCCCAGAGGTGAAAGAAAGGGCTTTTGGTTCCCTCTGGGTGAACTCTGCAGAAGCACAGAGAACATACAGGAGTTCCTCACCATTCCTTATGTGAAATATACAGGGATGATTCCTGTCAGGAATTTAGGCGTCCTTGTCGCCTTTGCACTTTGTGTGAAACCAGCCCTCCTTTGTGACCGTGATTATCATAAGTGCTCCTGTCAATAAGGAGAAACAAAGGGGATAATCTCCCCTAATCAATTGCTCTGTGTTTCAAAGGGGGCTTCCGTTTAACGGTTTGACTGGCCTAAGGGGGTTAAATAATCAGGAGATACATTTCGTTACAGGATACTGCAAACTTGGGCACTAGGCAAATAACCATATAAGATATAGAACAAAATGTTAAGCTTGTAAGCATTTTTCTGTCAATACATTACTAAGTAAATTCAGCAACGTCTTCACCGGAAAAAGACCCCAGCAAACAAGAAAAGAACAAAGGAAAGGGGCCACGTCGACATTCGGGTAAAGAAGACAACAAGATTGGCTAAAACCCAAATCTGAGAAGTATAAGAGACTGTACTCCAAAGATCCCGGTTGTGCGTTGCTGGTGGAGCGGAGACTCCCCTGCGCACCCAGCGCTGTTTTACTTATTGTCTCTTTTAAATTTCTAATCAATTGTAAATAAAATCGATTGGGACAAAACCCGGTTTGCAGTAAATCTTTGTAACACTTATCAACACAGCAAGTGGCATTTGCTACTGTGCTGCTTATGGTGAGGTATTTTCTTGGAAAGAAGGATTTAAGAAATCTCTTCTGCGTTTCTTACACAGGGTGTTCAGATACTTGTTTGTGTTTAGTTATCATTCATGTGTCTAGTTTGGGGGGTTACCTCTTGCATTACAACTTGAATGCAACCCTTCACTGACTGCTGTCTACTTCCATGTTCTTGGTAGCTCAATGAAGCGCTTTGATCCCAATTCGGTTTAAAGCGCACGGACTGAGCAGCTTTTCCCCGCAACACTCAGGAAAAACAAGTAACTGACTCAGTTGTGTGGAAGAGTTTTAAAACCCTCAGCTAAGTATCACATAAAGGTACTGTATGAAGGGCCGAGATTTTGAGAGTGGCAACAAATCCCCCCAGCACATCTGGGCAAATCCTTGAAATGCAGAATGACCGCTGGTCGCTCTCCCATAGGCTTGTTTCCTGAGTGGTCTCCTGGGGGGGACTGGCCTCCCTTGGGACTGCAGACAGCCCCTCAGACCTACGTCAGAGCTTGTCACGCAGAACTATATGCATAACATAGCGGAGCTCTTCTGTTCCATTCCATTCCATTCCATTCCATTCCATTCCATTCCATTCCATTCCCTGCACTCCCAACGAGTTGTATAATGATGAGACCGTTATTTACCTGAAATGGCAGGGGGGTTTCAGCACCAAAAACGCTTTCAAAGACACAAGTCAGAAAGGATACAGGTGGAAAGAGTATTTTAACTATTTAGGTGTAAAATTAAGGAAAATAATAAAAGAGTAAAATCAATGCATTTCTAAATACAAATAAAATAACATAAAGACCCCAATAAAATAATGAATAAATAAAAGGAAACGAAAGTTATTTATTTAAACAAAGTTCTTTATTTCAGGTTAGGCTAGCTTAGCTTAGTTAATTTTAATCTAGCTTAGTTTAGGTTCTATTTTCTTTTGATAAATCTGTCAGAGCAGTGCTGTGGTGGTGTGAGAGCAGTGCAAGAAGCCAGCCAGAATGGGCCGGAGAAGACCTGACAGGGGGTGGTGCTCAGTGCTACAGAGGACAGCAGCAAGTCCCGGGGCCACAGTGGGGCCACCCTGGGAGTGCAGAAGGCTGCCTCCCCCCGGATGCGGGGCACGAGGGCCAGCTGCGTGGAGCACGAGCCGCTGCCTTTGGGCTACAGGAGCCCAAAGGAGCCCCATGAAGGGGCTGTGCTCGGCTGCGGAGGAAGGCAAAAAACCCCGGGGACACTTGCTAGTCCACCCTGGGGAGAAAAAAGCCCTTCCCCCCCCAGCTGCAGGACACGAGGGCCACCTTCGTGGAGCATGAGCACCAGGCCATAACCCAGAGCACCAGGACCAGAGGAGCCCTGCCAAGGGGTCATGCTCAGTGCTCAGAGGAAGGCAAAAAACCCCCGGGGACCAGTGCCAATCTGCCCCGGGGGAAAATTCCTTCCTGACCCCAGCGCTGGCGATCGGCTACTCCCTGAGCATGTGAGCAAGACCGGCTCCTGGTCCACGGGCTGCTTATGCCTCTAAGGGGACAAGGGGACACTGGCACTGCCTTTTCTGCCTCCACCTGGAGCCATCTCAGGGGCTTCCAAGAAGAGCAAAATGCTGCTGGCCTGATCAACCCTAGGGACAAGAACCCTTCCCGTGCCTGGCAGCGGGAGCTGCAAAGCACCGGGTGAGGCCACTGGCCCATCTGTGCATCCTGTTTCCTATGGCTACTGCCGCTATCTCCCCAGAATCTGATGAGGACGGCAAGCCCCCCGAGGACTGAAGCAGGACTTCCATCCATCCATCCATCCATCCATCCATCCATCCATCCCATAAGCTGTGAGTGTGGCCCCTCCAGGAGCTGCAATTGCAGCAGAAGAGCCCCAGCAGCTTCAGGCAGTCTTCCCTTCTCTGCCCCTCCAAGTAATTCCACTGGTGCCTCAAGGAAATTCCTCTCGGCTGCCTGCAGGCTGCCAGCTCTGTCCTGGTGGCAAAGCCGGGCACTCTGGCAGTGGAACACGGGAGGACGCTGCCTTATACTGCCCCAGAGCATTGTGATGCTGCGTTGGCGGGTGGGGCCCTATGACACGGGGGGGGGGGGGGGGGGGGTGACGGGGGTGACGGGGCCCCGCCCCCCAGCCCTGCTCACTGCAGCTCTGCTGCTGCCCCTTCAGCCAGCATGCCTTGGAGAAAGGCCTTTGGGCTGCTGTCCCTGAGGCCGGGCCTAGGCCCAGGGGGCTCTCCCTGCCCATGGTGGCCACAGACTGGGCACCGCTGCGGGCTGTCCCTGTAAATTAATCGCTGTCTTCAGACTGTATCATTGAAGGATTTTATACCGTGTACGGTCATTTGCCTGTGGTGATCCCAGAGGTGAAAGAAAGGGCTTTTGGTTCCCTCTGGGTGAACTCTGCAGAAGCACAGAGAACATACAGGAGTTCCTCACCATTCCTTATGTGAAATATACAGGGATGATTCGTGTCAGGAATTTAGGCGTCCTTGTCGCCTTTGCACTTTGTGTGAAACCAGCCCTCCTTTGTGACCGTGATTATCATAAGTGCTCCTGTCAATAAGGAGAAACAAAGGGGATAATCTCCCCTAATCAATTGCTCTGTGTTTCAAAGGGGGCTTCCGTTTAACGGTTTGACTGGCCTAAGGGGGTTAAATAATCAGGAGATACATTTCGTTACAGGATACTGCAAACTTGGGCACTAGGCAAATAACCATATAAGATATAGAACAAAATGTTAAGCTTGTAAGCATTTTTCTGTCAATACATTACTAAGTAAATTCAGCAACGTCTTCACCGGAAAAAGACCCCAGCAAACAAGAAAAGAACAAAGGAAAGGGGCCACGTCGACATTCGGGTAAAGAAGACAACAAGATTGGCTAAAACCCAAATCTGAGAAGTATAAGAGACTGTACTCCAAAGATCCCGGTTGTGCGTTGCTGGTGGAGCGGAGACTCCCCTGCGCACCCAGCGCTGTTTTACTTATTGTCTCTTTTAAATTTCTAATCAATTGTAAATAAAATCGATTGGGACAAAACCCGGTTTGCAGTAAATCTTTGTAACACTTATCAACACAGCAAGTGGCATTTGCTACTGTGCTGCTTATGGTGAGGTATTTTCTTGGAAAGAAGGATTTAAGAAATCTCTTCTGCGTTTCTTACACAGGGTGTTCAGATACTTGTTTGTGTTTAGTTATCATTCATGTGTCTAGTTTGGGGGGTTACCTCTTGCATTACAACTTGAATGCAACCCTTCACTGACTGCTGTCTACTTCCATGTTCTTGGTAGCTCAATGAAGCGCTTTGATCCCAATTCGGTTTAAAGCGCACGGACTGAGCAGCTTTTCCCCGCAACACTCAGGAAAAACAAGTAACTGACTCAGTTGTGTGGAAGAGTTTTAAAACCCTCAGCTAAGTATCACATAAAGGTACTGTATGAAGGGCCGAGATTTTGAGAGTGGCAACAAATCCCCCCAGCACATCTGGGCAAATCCTTGAAATGCAGAATGACCGCTGGTCGCTCTCCCATAGGCTTGTTTCCTGAGTGGTCTCCTGGGGGGGACTGGCCTCCCTTGGGACTGCAGACAGCCCCTCAGACCTACGTCAGAGCTTGTCACGCAGAACTATATGCATAACATAGCGGAGCTCTTCTGTTCCATTCCATTCCATTCCATTCCATTCCATTCCATTCCATTCCATTCCCTGCACTCCCAACGAGTTGTATAATGATGAGACCGTTATTTACCTGAAATGGCAGGGGGGTTTCAGCACCAAAAACGCTTTCAAAGACACAAGTCAGAAAGGATACAGGTGGAAAGAGTATTTTAACTATTTAGGTGTAAAATTAAGGAAAATAATAAAAGAGTAAAATCAATGCATTTCTAAATACAAATAAAATAACATAAAGACCCCAATAAAATAATGAATAAATAAAAGGAAACGAAAGTTATTTATTTAAACAAAGTTCTTTATTTCAGGTTAGGCTAGCTTAGCTTAGTTAATTTTAATCTAGCTTAGTTTAGGTTCTATTTTCTTTTGATAAATCTGTCAGAGCAGTGCTGTGGTGGTGTGAGAGCAGTGCAAGAAGCCAGCCAGAATGGGCCGGAGAAGACCTGACAGGGGGTGGTGCTCAGTGCTACAGAGGACAGCAGCAAGTCCCGGGGCCACAGTGGGGCCACCCTGGGAGTGCAGAAGGCTGCCTCCCCCCGGATGCGGGGCACGAGGGCCAGCTGCGTGGAGCACGAGCCGCTGCCTTTGGGCTACAGGAGCCCAAAGGAGCCCCATGAAGGGGCTGTGCTCGGCTGCGGAGGAAGGCAAAAAACCCCGGGGACACTTGCTAGTCCACCCTGGGGAGAAAAAAGCCCTTCCCCCCCCAGCTGCAGGACACGAGGGCCACCTTCGTGGAGCATGAGCACCAGGCCATAACCCAGAGCACCAGGACCAGAGGAGCCCTGCCAAGGGGTCATGCTCAGTGCTCAGAGGAAGGCAAAAAACCCCCGGGGACCAGTGCCAATCTGCCCCGGGGGAAAATTCCTTCCTGACCCCAGCGCTGGCGATCGGCTACTCCCTGAGCATGTGAGCAAGACCGGCTCCTGGTCCACGGGCTGCTTATGCCTCTAAGGGGACAAGGGGACACTGGCACTGCCTTTTCTGCCTCCACCTGGAGCCATCTCAGGGGCTTCCAAGAAGAGCAAAATGCTGCTGGCCTGATCAACCCTAGGGACAAGAACCCTTCCCGTGCCTGGCAGCGGGAGCTGCAAAGCACCGGGTGAGGCCACTGGCCCATCTGTGCATCCTGTTTCCTATGGCTACTGCCGCTATCTCCCCAGAATCTGATGAGGACGGCAAGCCCCCCGAGGACTGAAGCAGGACTTCCATCCATCCATCCATCCATCCATCCATCCATCCATCCCATAAGCTGTGAGTGTGGCCCCTCCAGGAGCTGCAATTGCAGCAGAAGAGCCCCAGCAGCTTCAGGCAGTCTTCCCTTCTCTGCCCCTCCAAGTAATTCCACTGGTGCCTCAAGGAAATTCCTCTCGGCTGCCTGCAGGCTGCCAGCTCTGTCCTGGTGGCAAAGCCGGGCACTCTGGCAGTGGAACACGGGAGGACGCTGCCTTATACTGCCCCAGAGCATTGTGATGCTGCGTTGGCGGGTGGGGCCCTATGACACGGGGGGGGGGGGGGGGGGGGTGACGGGGGTGACGGGGCCCCGCCCCCCAGCCCTGCTCACTGCAGCTCTGCTGCTGCCCCTTCAGCCAGCATGCCTTGGAGAAAGGCCTTTGGGCTGCTGTCCCTGAGGCCGGGCCTAGGCCCAGGGGGCTCTCCCTGCCCATGGTGGCCACAGACTGGGCACCGCTGCGGGCTGTCCCTGTAAATTAATCGCTGTCTTCAGACTGTATCATTGAAGGATTTTATACCGTGTACGGTCATTTGCCTGTGGTGATCCCAGAGGTGAAAGAAAGGGCTTTTGGTTCCCTCTGGGTGAACTCTGCAGAAGCACAGAGAACATACAGGAGTTCCTCACCATTCCTTATGTGAAATATACAGGGATGATTCGTGTCAGGAATTTAGGCGTCCTTGTCGCCTTTGCACTTTGTGTGAAACCAGCCCTCCTTTGTGACCGTGATTATCATAAGTGCTCCTGTCAATAAGGAGAAACAAAGGGGATAATCTCCCCTAATCAATTGCTCTGTGTTTCAAAGGGGGCTTCCGTTTAACGGTTTGACTGGCCTAAGGGGGTTAAATAATCAGGAGATACATTTCGTTACAGGATACTGCAAACTTGGGCACTAGGCAAATAACCATATAAGATATAGAACAAAATGTTAAGCTTGTAAGCATTTTTCTGTCAATACATTACTAAGTAAATTCAGCAACGTCTTCACCGGAAAAAGACCCCAGCAAACAAGAAAAGAACAAAGGAAAGGGGCCACGTCGACATTCGGGTAAAGAAGACAACAAGATTGGCTAAAACCCAAATCTGAGAAGTATAAGAGACTGTACTCCAAAGATCCCGGTTGTGCGTTGCTGGTGGAGCGGAGACTCCCCTGCGCACCCAGCGCTGTTTTACTTATTGTCTCTTTTAAATTTCTAATCAATTGTAAATAAAATCGATTGGGACAAAACCCGGTTTGCAGTAAATCTTTGTAACACTTATCAACACAGCAAGTGGCATTTGCTACTGTGCTGCTTATGGTGAGGTATTTTCTTGGAAAGAAGGATTTAAGAAATCTCTTCTGCGTTTCTTACACAGGGTGTTCAGATACTTGTTTGTGTTTAGTTATCATTCATGTGTCTAGTTTGGGGGGTTACCTCTTGCATTACAACTTGAATGCAACCCTTCACTGACTGCTGTCTACTTCCATGTTCTTGGTAGCTCAATGAAGCGCTTTGATCCCAATTCGGTTTAAAGCGCACGGACTGAGCAGCTTTTCCCCGCAACACTCAGGAAAAACAAGTAACTGACTCAGTTGTGTGGAAGAGTTTTAAAACCCTCAGCTAAGTATCACATAAAGGTACTGTATGAAGGGCCGAGATTTTGAGAGTGGCAACAAATCCCCCCAGCACATCTGGGCAAATCCTTGAAATGCAGAATGACCGCTGGTCGCTCTCCCATAGGCTTGTTTCCTGAGTGGTCTCCTGGGGGGGACTGGCCTCCCTTGGGACTGCAGACAGCCCCTCAGACCTACGTCAGAGCTTGTCACGCAGAACTATATGCATAACATAGCGGAGCTCTTCTGTTCCATTCCATTCCATTCCATTCCATTCCATTCCATTCCATTCCATTCCCTGCACTCCCAACGAGTTGTATAATGATGAGACCGTTATTTACCTGAAATGGCAGGGGGGTTTCAGCACCAAAAACGCTTTCAAAGACACAAGTCAGAAAGGATACAGGTGGAAAGAGTATTTTAACTATTTAGGTGTAAAATTAAGGAAAATAATAAAAGAGTAAAATCAATGCATTTCTAAATACAAATAAAATAACATAAAGACCCCAATAAAATAATGAATAAATAAAAGGAAACGAAAGTTATTTATTTAAACAAAGTTCTTTATTTCAGGTTAGGCTAGCTTAGCTTAGTTAATTTTAATCTAGCTTAGTTTAGGTTCTATTTTCTTTTGATAAATCTGTCAGAGCAGTGCTGTGGTGGTGTGAGAGCAGTGCAAGAAGCCAGCCAGAATGGGCCGGAGAAGACCTGACAGGGGGTGGTGCTCAGTGCTACAGAGGACAGCAGCAAGTCCCGGGGCCACAGTGGGGCCACCCTGGGAGTGCAGAAGGCTGCCTCCCCCCGGATGCGGGGCACGAGGGCCAGCTGCGTGGAGCACGAGCCGCTGCCTTTGGGCTACAGGAGCCCAAAGGAGCCCCATGAAGGGGCTGTGCTCGGCTGCGGAGGAAGGCAAAAAACCCCGGGGACACTTGCTAGTCCACCCTGGGGAGAAAAAAGCCCTTCCCCCCCCAGCTGCAGGACACGAGGGCCACCTTCGTGGAGCATGAGCACCAGGCCATAACCCAGAGCACCAGGACCAGAGGAGCCCTGCCAAGGGGTCATGCTCAGTGCTCAGAGGAAGGCAAAAAACCCCCGGGGACCAGTGCCAATCTGCCCCGGGGGAAAATTCCTTCCTGACCCCAGCGCTGGCGATCGGCTACTCCCTGAGCATGTGAGCAAGACCGGCTCCTGGTCCACGGGCTGCTTATGCCTCTAAGGGGACAAGGGGACACTGGCACTGCCTTTTCTGCCTCCACCTGGAGCCATCTCAGGGGCTTCCAAGAAGAGCAAAATGCTGCTGGCCTGATCAACCCTAGGGACAAGAACCCTTCCCGTGCCTGGCAGCGGGAGCTGCAAAGCACCGGGTGAGGCCACTGGCCCATCTGTGCATCCTGTTTCCTATGGCTACTGCCGCTATCTCCCCAGAATCTGATGAGGACGGCAAGCCCCCCGAGGACTGAAGCAGGACTTCCATCCATCCATCCATCCATCCATCCATCCATCCATCCCATAAGCTGTGAGTGTGGCCCCTCCAGGAGCTGCAATTGCAGCAGAAGAGCCCCAGCAGCTTCAGGCAGTCTTCCCTTCTCTGCCCCTCCAAGTAATTCCACTGGTGCCTCAAGGAAATTCCTCTCGGCTGCCTGCAGGCTGCCAGCTCTGTCCTGGTGGCAAAGCCGGGCACTCTGGCAGTGGAACACGGGAGGACGCTGCCTTATACTGCCCCAGAGCATTGTGATGCTGCGTTGGCGGGTGGGGCCCTATGACACGGGGGGGGGGGGGGGGGGTGACGGGGGTGACGGGGCCCCGCCCCCCAGCCCTGCTCACTGCAGCTCTGCTGCTGCCCCTTCAGCCAGCATGCCTTGGAGAAAGGCCTTTGGGCTGCTGTCCCTGAGGCCGGGCCTAGGCCCAGGGGGCTCTCCCTGCCCATGGTGGCCACAGACTGGGCACCGCTGCGGGCTGTCCCTGTAAATTAATCGCTGTCTTCAGACTGTATCATTGAAGGATTTTATACCGTGTACGGTCATTTGCCTGTGGTGATCCCAGAGGTGAAAGAAAGGGCTTTTGGTTCCCTCTGGGTGAACTCTGCAGAAGCACAGAGAACATACAGGAGTTCCTCACCATTCCTTATGTGAAATATACAGGGATGATTCGTGTCAGGAATTTAGGCGTCCTTGTCGCCTTTGCACTTTGTGTGAAACCAGCCCTCCTTTGTGACCGTGATTATCATAAGTGCTCCTGTCAATAAGGAGAAACAAAGGGGATAATCTCCCCTAATCAATTGCTCTGTGTTTCAAAGGGGGCTTCCGTTTAACGGTTTGACTGGCCTAAGGGGGTTAAATAATCAGGAGATACATTTCGTTACAGGATACTGCAAACTTGGGCACTAGGCAAATAACCATATAAGATATAGAACAAAATGTTAAGCTTGTAAGCATTTTTCTGTCAATACATTACTAAGTAAATTCAGCAACGTCTTCACCGGAAAAAGACCCCAGCAAACAAGAAAAGAACAAAGGAAAGGGGCCACGTCGACATTCGGGTAAAGAAGACAACAAGATTGGCTAAAACCCAAATCTGAGAAGTATAAGAGACTGTACTCCAAAGATCCCGGTTGTGCGTTGCTGGTGGAGCGGAGACTCCCCTGCGCACCCAGCGCTGTTTTACTTATTGTCTCTTTTAAATTTCTAATCAATTGTAAATAAAATCGATTGGGACAAAACCCGGTTTGCAGTAAATCTTTGTAACACTTATCAACACAGCAAGTGGCATTTGCTACTGTGCTGCTTATGGTGAGGTATTTTCTTGGAAAGAAGGATTTAAGAAATCTCTTCTGCGTTTCTTACACAGGGTGTTCAGATACTTGTTTGTGTTTAGTTATCATTCATGTGTCTAGTTTGGGGGGTTACCTCTTGCATTACAACTTGAATGCAACCCTTCACTGACTGCTGTCTACTTCCATGTTCTTGGTAGCTCAATGAAGCGCTTTGATCCCAATTCGGTTTAAAGCGCACGGACTGAGCAGCTTTTCCCCGCAACACTCAGGAAAAACAAGTAACTGACTCAGTTGTGTGGAAGAGTTTTAAAACCCTCAGCTAAGTATCACATAAAGGTACTGTATGAAGGGCCGAGATTTTGAGAGTGGCAACAAATCCCCCCAGCACATCTGGGCAAATCCTTGAAATGCAGAATGACCGCTGGTCGCTCTCCCATAGGCTTGTTTCCTGAGTGGTCTCCTGGGGGGGACTGGCCTCCCTTGGGACTGCAGACAGCCCCTCAGACCTACGTCAGAGCTTGTCACGCAGAACTATATGCATAACATAGCGGAGCTCTTCTGTTCCATTCCATTCCATTCCATTCCATTCCATTCCATTCCATTCCATTCCCTGCACTCCCAACGAGTTGTATAATGATGAGACCGTTATTTACCTGAAATGGCAGGGGGGTTTCAGCACCAAAAACGCTTTCAAAGACACAAGTCAGAAAGGATACAGGTGGAAAGAGTATTTTAACTATTTAGGTGTAAAATTAAGGAAAATAATAAAAGAGTAAAATCAATGCATTTCTAAATACAAATAAAATAACATAAAGACCCCAATAAAATAATGAATAAATAAAAGGAAACGAAAGTTATTTATTTAAACAAAGTTCTTTATTTCAGGTTAGGCTAGCTTAGCTTAGTTAATTTTAATCTAGCTTAGTTTAGGTTCTATTTTCTTTTGATAAATCTGTCAGAGCAGTGCTGTGGTGGTGTGAGAGCAGTGCAAGAAGCCAGCCAGAATGGGCCGGAGAAGACCTGACAGGGGGTGGTGCTCAGTGCTACAGAGGACAGCAGCAAGTCCCGGGGCCACAGTGGGGCCACCCTGGGAGTGCAGAAGGCTGCCTCCCCCCGGATGCGGGGCACGAGGGCCAGCTGCGTGGAGCACGAGCCGCTGCCTTTGGGCTACAGGAGCCCAAAGGAGCCCCATGAAGGGGCTGTGCTCGGCTGCGGAGGAAGGCAAAAAACCCCGGGGACACTTGCTAGTCCACCCTGGGGAGAAAAAAGCCCTTCCCCCCCCAGCTGCAGGACACGAGGGCCACCTTCGTGGAGCATGAGCACCAGGCCATAACCCAGAGCACCAGGACCAGAGGAGCCCTGCCAAGGGGTCATGCTCAGTGCTCAGAGGAAGGCAAAAAACCCCCGGGGACCAGTGCCAATCTGCCCCGGGGGAAAATTCCTTCCTGACCCCAGCGCTGGCGATCGGCTACTCCCTGAGCATGTGAGCAAGACCGGCTCCTGGTCCACGGGCTGCTTATGCCTCTAAGGGGACAAGGGGACACTGGCACTGCCTTTTCTGCCTCCACCTGGAGCCATCTCAGGGGCTTCCAAGAAGAGCAAAATGCTGCTGGCCTGATCAACCCTAGGGACAAGAACCCTTCCCGTGCCTGGCAGCGGGAGCTGCAAAGCACCGGGTGAGGCCACTGGCCCATCTGTGCATCCTGTTTCCTATGGCTACTGCCGCTATCTCCCCAGAATCTGATGAGGACGGCAAGCCCCCCGAGGACTGAAGCAGGACTTCCATCCATCCATCCATCCATCCATCCATCCATCCATCCCATAAGCTGTGAGTGTGGCCCCTCCAGGAGCTGCAATTGCAGCAGAAGAGCCCCAGCAGCTTCAGGCAGTCTTCCCTTCTCTGCCCCTCCAAGTAATTCCACTGGTGCCTCAAGGAAATTCCTCTCGGCTGCCTGCAGGCTGCCAGCTCTGTCCTGGTGGCAAAGCCGGGCACTCTGGCAGTGGAACACGGGAGGACGCTGCCTTATACTGCCCCAGAGCATTGTGATGCTGCGTTGGCGGGTGGGGCCCTATGACACGGGGGGGGGGGGGGGGGGGGTGACGGGGGTGACGGGGCCCCGCCCCCCAGCCCTGCTCACTGCAGCTCTGCTGCTGCCCCTTCAGCCAGCATGCCTTGGAGAAAGGCCTTTGGGCTGCTGTCCCTGAGGCCGGGCCTAGGCCCAGGGGGCTCTCCCTGCCCATGGTGGCCACAGACTGGGCACCGCTGCGGGCTGTCCCTGTAAATTAATCGCTGTCTTCAGACTGTATCATTGAAGGATTTTATACCGTGTACGGTCATTTGCCTGTGGTGATCCCAGAGGTGAAAGAAAGGGCTTTTGGTTCCCTCTGGGTGAACTCTGCAGAAGCACAGAGAACATACAGGAGTTCCTCACCATTCCTTATGTGAAATATACAGGGATGATTCGTGTCAGGAATTTAGGCGTCCTTGTCGCCTTTGCACTTTGTGTGAAACCAGCCCTCCTTTGTGACCGTGATTATCATAAGTGCTCCTGTCAATAAGGAGAAACAAAGGGGATAATCTCCCCTAATCAATTGCTCTGTGTTTCAAAGGGGGCTTCCGTTTAACGGTTTGACTGGCCTAAGGGGGTTAAATAATCAGGAGATACATTTCGTTACAGGATACTGCAAACTTGGGCACTAGGCAAATAACCATATAAGATATAGAACAAAATGTTAAGCTTGTAAGCATTTTTCTGTCAATACATTACTAAGTAAATTCAGCAACGTCTTCACCGGAAAAAGACCCCAGCAAACAAGAAAAGAACAAAGGAAAGGGGCCACGTCGACATTCGGGTAAAGAAGACAACAAGATTGGCTAAAACCCAAATCTGAGAAGTATAAGAGACTGTACTCCAAAGATCCCGGTTGTGCGTTGCTGGT
This sequence comes from Melopsittacus undulatus, assembly GCF_012275295.1. NCBI lineage: Eukaryota > Metazoa > Chordata > Aves > Psittaciformes > Psittaculidae > Melopsittacus > Melopsittacus undulatus. The sequence continues at coordinate 27,225 of NW_022994107.1, read as the reverse complement.
GGAGCGGAGACTCCCCTGCGCACCCAGCGCTGTTTTACTTATTGTCTCTTTTAAATTTCTAATCAATTGTAAATAAAATCGATTGGGACAAAACCCGGTTTGCAGTAAATCTTTGTAACACTTATCAACACAGCAAGTGGCATTTGCTACTGTGCTGCTTATGGTGAGGTATTTTCTTGGAAAGAAGGATTTAAGAAATCTCTTCTGCGTTTCTTACACAGGGTGTTCAGATACTTGTTTGTGTTTAGTTATCATTCATGTGTCTAGTTTGGGGGGTTACCTCTTGCATTACAACTTGAATGCAACCCTTCACTGACTGCTGTCTACTTCCATGTTCTTGGTAGCTCAATGAAGCGCTTTGATCCCAATTCGGTTTAAAGCGCACGGACTGAGCAGCTTTTCCCCGCAACACTCAGGAAAAACAAGTAACTGACTCAGTTGTGTGGAAGAGTTTTAAAACCCTCAGCTAAGTATCACATAAAGGTACTGTATGAAGGGCCGAGATTTTGAGAGTGGCAACAAATCCCCCCAGCACATCTGGGCAAATCCTTGAAATGCAGAATGACCGCTGGTCGCTCTCCCATAGGCTTGTTTCCTGAGTGGTCTCCTGGGGGGGACTGGCCTCCCTTGGGACTGCAGACAGCCCCTCAGACCTACGTCAGAGCTTGTCACGCAGAACTATATGCATAACATAGCGGAGCTCTTCTGTTCCATTCCATTCCATTCCATTCCATTCCATTCCATTCCCTGCACTCCCAACGAGTTGTATAATGATGAGACCGTTATTTACCTGAAATGGCAGGGGGGTTTCAGCACCAAAAACGCTTTCAAAGACACAAGTCAGAAAGGATACAGGTGGAAAGAGTATTTTAACTATTTAGGTGTAAAATTAAGGAAAATAATAAAAGAGTAAAATCAATGCATTTCTAAATACAAATAAAATAACATAAAGACCCCAATAAAATAATGAATAAATAAAAGGAAACGAAAGTTATTTATTTAAACAAAGTTCTTTATTTCAGGTTAGGCTAGCTTAGCTTAGTTAATTTTAATCTAGCTTAGTTTAGGTTCTATTTTCTTTTGATAAATCTGTCAGAGCAGTGCTGTGGTGGTGTGAGAGCAGTGCAAGAAGCCAGCCAGAATGGGCCGGAGAAGACCTGACAGGGGGTGGTGCTCAGTGCTACAGAGGACAGCAGCAAGTCCCGGGGCCACAGTGGGGCCACCCTGGGAGTGCAGAAGGCTGCCTCCCCCCGGATGCGGGGCACGAGGGCCAGCTGCGTGGAGCACGAGCCGCTGCCTTTGGGCTACAGGAGCCCAAAGGAGCCCCATGAAGGGGCTGTGCTCGGCTGCGGAGGAAGGCAAAAAACCCCGGGGACACTTGCTAGTCCACCCTGGGGAGAAAAAAGCCCTTCCCCCCCCAGCTGCAGGACACGAGGGCCACCTTCGTGGAGCATGAGCACCAGGCCATAACCCAGAGCACCAGGACCAGAGGAGCCCTGCCAAGGGGTCATGCCCAGTGCTCAGAGGAAGGCAAAAAACCCCCGGGGACCAGTGCCAATCTGCCCCGGGGGAAAATTCCTTCCTGACCCCAGCGCTGGCGATCGGCTACTCCCTGAGCATGTGAGCAAGACCGGCTCCTGGTCCACGGGCTGCTTATGCCTCTAAGGGGACAAGGGGACACTGGCACTGCCTTTTCTGCCTCCACCTGGAGCCATCTCAGGGGCTTCCAAGAAGAGCAAAATGCTGCTGGCCTGATCAACCCTAGGGACAAGAACCCTTCCCGTGCCTGGCAGCGGGAGCTGCAAAGCACCGGGTGAGGCCACTGGCCCATCTGTGCATCCTGTTTCCTATGGCTACTGCCGCTATCTCCCCAGAATCTGATGAGGACGGCAAGCCCCCCGAGGACTGAAGCAGGACTTCCATCCATCCATCCATCCATCCATCCATCCCATAAGCTGTGAGTGTGGCCCCTCCAGGAGCTGCAATTGCAGCAGAAGAGCCCCAGCAGCTTCAGGCAGTCTTCCCTTCTCTGCCCCTCCAAGTAAGTCCACTGGTGCCTCAAGGAAATTCCTCTCGGCTGCCTGCAGGCTGCCAGCTCTGTCCTGGTGGCAAAGCCGGGCACTCTGGCAGTGGAACACGGGAGGACGCTGCCTTATACTGCCCCAGAGCATTGTGATGCTGCGTTGGCGGGTGGGGCCCTATGACACGGGGGGGGGGGGGGGGGGGGTGACGGGGGTGACGGGGCCCCGCCCCCCAGCCCTGCTCACTGCAGCTCTGCTGCTGCCCCTTCAGCCAGCATGCCTTGGAGAAAGGCCTTTGGGCTGCTGTCCCTGAGGCCGGGCCTAGGCCCAGGGGGCTCTCCCTGCCCATGGTGGCCACAGACTGGGCACCGCTGCGGGCTGTCCCTGTAAATTAATCGCTGTCTTCAGACTGTATCATTGAAGGATTTTATACCGTGTACGGTCATTTGCCTGTGGTGATCCCAGAGGTGAAAGAAAGGGCTTTTGGTTCCCTCTGGGTGAACTCTGCAGAAGCACAGAGAACATACAGGAGTTCCTCACCATTCCTTATGTGAAATATACAGGGATGATTCGTGTCAGGAATTTAGGCGTCCTTGTCGCCTTTGCACTTTGTGTGAAACCAGCCCTCCTTTGTGACCGTGATTATCATAAGTGCTCCTGTCAATAAGGAGAAACAAAGGGGATAATCTCCCCTAATCAATTGCTCTGTGTTTCAAAGGGGGCTTCCGTTTAACGGTTTGACTGGCCTAAGGGGGTTAAATAATCAGGAGATACATTTCGTTACAGGATACTGCAAACTTGGGCACTAGGCAAATAACCATATAAGATATAGAACAAAATGTTAAGCTTGTAAGCATTTTTCTGTCAATACATTACTAAGTAAATTCAGCAACGTCTTCACCGGAAAAAGACCCCAGCAAACAAGAAAAGAACAAAGGAAAGGGGCCACGTCGACATTCGGGTAAAGAAGACAACAAGATTGGCTAAAACCCAAATCTGAGAAGTATAAGAGACTGTACTCCAAAGATCCCGGTTGTGCGTTGCTGGTGGAGCGGAGACTCCCCTGCGCACCCAGCGCTGTTTTACTTATTGTCTCTTTTAAATTTCTAATCAATTGTAAATAAAATCGATTGGGACAAAACCCGGTTTGCAGTAAATCTTTGTAACACTTATCAACACAGCAAGTGGCATTTGCTACTGTGCTGCTTATGGTGAGGTATTTTCTTGGAAAGAAGGATTTAAGAAATCTCTTCTGCGTTTCTTACACAGGGTGTTCAGATACTTGTTTGTGTTTAGTTATCATTCATGTGTCTAGTTTGGGGGGTTACCTCTTGCATTACAACTTGAATGCAACCCTTCACTGACTGCTGTCTACTTCCATGTTCTTGGTAGCTCAATGAAGCGCTTTGATCCCAATTCGGTTTAAAGCGCACGGACTGAGCAGCTTTTCCCCGCAACACTCAGGAAAAACAAGTAACTGACTCAGTTGTGTGGAAGAGTTTTAAAACCCTCAGCTAAGTATCACATAAAGGTACTGTATGAAGGGCCGAGATTTTGAGAGTGGCAACAAATCCCCCCAGCACATCTGGGCAAATCCTTGAAATGCAGAATGACCGCTGGTCGCTCTCCCATAGGCTTGTTTCCTGAGTGGTCTCCTGGGGGGGACTGGCCTCCCTTGGGACTGCAGACAGCCCCTCAGACCTACGTCAGAGCTTGTCACGCAGAACTATATGCATAACATAGCGGAGCTCTTCTGTTCCATTCCATTCCATTCCATTCCATTCCATTCCATTCCATTCCATTCCCTGCACTCCCAACGAGTTGTATAATGATGAGACCGTTATTTACCTGAAATGGCAGGGGGGTTTCAGCACCAAAAACGCTTTCAAAGACACAAGTCAGAAAGGATACAGGTGGAAAGAGTATTTTAACTATTTAGGTGTAAAATTAAGGAAAATAATAAAAGAGTAAAATCAATGCATTTCTAAATACAAATAAAATAACATAAAGACCCCAATAAAATAATGAATAAATAAAAGGAAACGAAAGTTATTTATTTAAACAAAGTTCTTTATTTCAGGTTAGGCTAGCTTAGCTTAGTTAATTTTAATCTAGCTTAGTTTAGGTTCTATTTTCTTTTGATAAATCTGTCAGAGCAGTGCTGTGGTGGTGTGAGAGCAGTGCAAGAAGCCAGCCAGAATGGGCCGGAGAAGACCTGACAGGGGGTGGTGCTCAGTGCTACAGAGGACAGCAGCAAGTCCCGGGGCCACAGTGGGGCCACCCTGGGAGTGCAGAAGGCTGCCTCCCCCCGGATGCGGGGCACGAGGGCCAGCTGCGTGGAGCACGAGCCGCTGCCTTTGGGCTACAGGAGCCCAAAGGAGCCCCATGAAGGGGCTGTGCTCGGCTGCGGAGGAAGGCAAAAAACCCCGGGGACACTTGCTAGTCCACCCTGGGGAGAAAAAAGCCCTTCCCCCCCCAGCTGCAGGACACGAGGGCCACCTTCGTGGAGCATGAGCACCAGGCCATAACCCAGAGCACCAGGACCAGAGGAGCCCTGCCAAGGGGGCATGCTCAGTGCTCAGAGGAAGGCAAAAAACCCCCGGGGACCAGTGCCAATCTGCCCCGGGGGAAAATTCCTTCCTGACCCCAGCGCTGGCGATCGGCTACTCCCTGAGCATGTGAGCAAGACCGGCTCCTGGTCCACGGGCTGCTTATGCCTCTAAGGGGACAAGGGGACACTGGCACTGCCTTTTCTGCCTCCACCTGGAGCCATCTCAGGGGCTTCCAAGAAGAGCAAAATGCTGCTGGCCTGATCAACCCTAGGGACAAGAACCCTTCCCGTGCCTGGCAGCGGGAGCTGCAAAGCACCGGGTGAGGCCACTGGCCCATCTGTGCATCCTGTTTCCTATGGCTACTGCCGCTATCTCCCCAGAATCTGATGAGGACGGCAAGCCCCCCCGAGGACTGAAGCAGGACTTCCATCCATCCATCCATCCATCCATCCATCCATCCATCCCATAAGCTGTGAGTGTGGCCCCTCCAGGAGCTGCAATTGCAGCAGAAGAGCCCCAGCAGCTTCAGGCAGTCTTCCCTTCTCTGCCCCTCCAAGTAATTCCACTGGTGCCTCAAGGAAATTCCTCTCGGCTGCCTGCAGGCTGCCAGCTCTGTCCTGGTGGCAAAGCCGGGCACTCTGGCAGTGGAACACGGGAGGACGCTGCCTTATACTGCCCCAGAGCATTGTGATGCTGCGTTGGCGGGTGGGGCCCTATGACACGGGGGGGGGGGGGGGGGGGGGGGTGACGGGGGTGACGGGGCCCCGCCCCCCAGCCCTGCTCACTGCAGCTCTGCTGCTGCCCCTTCAGCCAGCATGCCTTGGAGAAAGGCCTTTGGGCTGCTGTCCCTGAGGCCGGGCCTAGGCCCAGGGGGCTCTCCCTGCCCATGGTGGCCACAGACTGGGCACCGCTGCGGGCTGTCCCTGTAAATTAATCGCTGTCTTCAGACTGTATCATTGAAGGATTTTATACCGTGTACGGTCATTTGCCTGTGGTGATCCCAGAGGTGAAAGAAAGGGCTTTTGGTTCCCTCTGGGTGAACTCTGCAGAAGCACAGAGAACATACAGGAGTTCCTCACCATTCCTTATGTGAAATATACAGGGATGATTCGTGTCAGGAATTTAGGCGTCCTTGTCGCCTTTGCACTTTGTGTGAAACCAGCCCTCCTTTGTGACCGTGATTATCATAAGTGCTCCTGTCAATAAGGAGAAACAAAGGGGATAATCTCCCCTAATCAATTGCTCTGTGTTTCAAAGGGGGCTTCCGTTTAACGGTTTGACTGGCCTAAGGGGGTTAAATAATCAGGAGATACATTTCGTTACAGGATACTGCAAACTTGGGCACTAGGCAAATAACCATATAAGATATAGAACAAAATGTTAAGCTTGTAAGCATTTTTCTGTCAATACATTACTAAGTAAATTCAGCAACGTCTTCACCGGAAAAAGACCCCAGCAAACAAGAAAAGAACAAAGGAAAGGGGCCACGTCGACATTCGGGTAAAGAAGACAACAAGATTGGCTAAAACCCAAATCTGAGAAGTATAAGAGACTGTACTCCAAAGATCCCGGTTGTGCGTTGCTGGTGGAGCGGAGACTCCCCTGCGCACCCAGCGCTGTTTTACTTATTGTCTCTTTTAAATTTCTAATCAATTGTAAATAAAATCGATTGGGACAAAACCCGGTTTGCAGTAAATCTTTGTAACACTTATCAACACAGCAAGTGGCATTTGCTACTGTGCTGCTTATGGTGAGGTATTTTCTTGGAAAGAAGGATTTAAGAAATCTCTTCTGCGTTTCTTACACAGGGTGTTCAGATACTTGTTTGTGTTTAGTTATCATTCATGTGTCTAGTTTGGGGGGTTACCTCTTGCATTACAACTTGAATGCAACCCTTCACTGACTGCTGTCTACTTCCATGTTCTTGGTAGCTCAATGAAGCGCTTTGATCCCAATTCGGTTTAAAGCGCACGGACTGAGCAGCTTTTCCCCGCAACACTCAGGAAAAACAAGTAACTGACTCAGTTGTGTGGAAGAGTTTTAAAACCCTCAGCTAAGTATCACATAAAGGTACTGTATGAAGGGCCGAGATTTTGAGAGTGGCAACAAATCCCCCCAGCACATCTGGGCAAATCCTTGAAATGCAGAATGACCGCTGGTCGCTCTCCCATAGGCTTGTTTCCTGAGTGGTCTCCTGGGGGGGACTGGCCTCCCTTGGGACTGCAGACAGCCCCTCAGACCTACGTCAGAGCTTGTCACGCAGAACTATATGCATAACATAGCGGAGCTCTTCTGTTCCATTCCATTCCATTCCATTCCATTCCATTCCATTCCATTCCCTGCACTCCCAACGAGTTGTATAATGATGAGACCGTTATTTACCTGAAATGGCAGGGGGGTTTCAGCACCAAAAACGCTTTCAAAGACACAAGTCAGAAAGGATACAGGTGGAAAGAGTATTTTAACTATTTAGGTGTAAAATTAAGGAAAATAATAAAAGAGTAAAATCAATGCATTTCTAAATACAAATAAAATAACATAAAGACCCCAATAAAATAATGAATAAATAAAAGGAAACGAAAGTTATTTATTTAAACAAAGTTCTTTATTTCAGGTTAGGCTAGCTTAGCTTAGTTAATTTTAATCTAGCTTAGTTTAGGTTCTATTTTCTTTTGATAAATCTGTCAGAGCAGTGCTGTGGTGGTGTGAGAGCAGTGCAAGAAGCCAGCCAGAATGGGCCGGAGAAGACCTGACAGGGGGTGGTGCTCAGTGCTACAGAGGACAGCAGCAAGTCCCGGGGCCACAGTGGGGCCACCCTGGGAGTGCAGAAGGCTGCCTCCCCCCGGATGCGGGGCACGAGGGCCAGCTGCGTGGAGCACGAGCCGCTGCCTTTGGGCTACAGGAGCCCAAAGGAGCCCCATGAAGGGGCTGTGCTCGGCTGCGGAGGAAGGCAAAAAACCCCGGGGACACTTGCTAGTCCACCCTGGGGAGAAAAAAGCCCTTCCCCCCCCAGCTGCAGGACACGAGGGCCACCTTCGTGGAGCATGAGCACCAGGCCATAACCCAGAGCACCAGGACCAGAGGAGCCCTGCCAAGGGGTCATGCTCAGTGCTCAGAGGAAGGCAAAAAACCCCCGGGGACCAGTGCCAATCTGCCCCGGGGGAAAATTCCTTCCTGACCCCAGCGCTGGCGATCGGCTACTCCCTGAGCATGTGAGCAAGACCGGCTCCTGGTCCACGGGCTGCTTATGCCTCTAAGGGGACAAGGGGACACTGGCACTGCCTTTTCTGCCTCCACCTGGAGCCATCTCAGGGGCTTCCAAGAAGAGCAAAATGCTGCTGGCCTGATCAACCCTAGGGACAAGAACCCTTCCCGTGCCTGGCAGCGGGAGCTGCAAAGCACCGGGTGAGGCCACTGGCCCATCTGTGCATCCTGTTTCCTATGGCTACTGCCGCTATCTCCCCAGAATCTGATGAGGACGGCAAGCCCCCCGAGGACTGAAGCAGGACTTCCATCCATCCATCCATCCATCCATCCATCCATCCATCCCATAAGCTGTGAGTGTGGCCCCTCCAGGAGCTGCAATTGCAGCAGAAGAGCCCCAGCAGCTTCAGGCAGTCTTCCCTTCTCTGCCCCTCCAAGTAATTCCACTGGTGCCTCAAGGAAATTCCTCTCGGCTGCCTGCAGGCTGCCAGCTCTGTCCTGGTGGCAAAGCCGGGCACTCTGGCAGTGGAACACGGGAGGACGCTGCCTTATACTGCCCCAGAGCATTGTGATGCTGCGTTGGCGGGTGGGGCCCTATGACACGGGGGGGGGGGGGGGGGGGGTGACGGGGGTGACGGGGCCCCGCCCCCCAGCCCTGCTCACTGCAGCTCTGCTGCTGCCCCTTCAGCCAGCATGCCTTGGAGAAAGGCCTTTGGGCTGCTGTCCCTGAGGCCGGGCCTAGGCCCAGGGGGCTCTCCCTGCCCATGGTGGCCACAGACTGGGCACCGCTGCGGGCTGTCCCTGTAAATTAATCGCTGTCTTCAGACTGTATCATTGAAGGATTTTATACCGTGTACGGTCATTTGCCTGTGGTGATCCCAGAGGTGAAAGAAAGGGCTTTTGGTTCCCTCTGGGTGAACTCTGCAGAAGCACAGAGAACATACAGGAGTTCCTCACCATTCCTTATGTGAAATATACAGGGATGATTCGTGTCAGGAATTTAGGCGTCCTTGTCGCCTTTGCACTTTGTGTGAAACCAGCCCTCCTTTGTGACCGTGATTATCATAAGTGCTCCTGTCAATAAGGAGAAACAAAGGGGATAATCTCCCCTAATCAATTGCTCTGTGTTTCAAAGGGGGCTTCCGTTTAACGGTTTGACTGGCCTAAGGGGGTTAAATAATCAGGAGATACATTTCGTTACAGGATACTGCAAACTTGGGCACTAGGCAAATAACCATATAAGATATAGAACAAAATGTTAAGCTTGTAAGCATTTTTCTGTCAATACATTACTAAGTAAATTCAGCAACGTCTTCACCGGAAAAAGACCCCAGCAAACAAGAAAAGAACAAAGGAAAGGGGCCACGTCGACATTCGGGTAAAGAAGACAACAAGATTGGCTAAAACCCAAATCTGAGAAGTATAAGAGACTGTACTCCAAAGATCCCGGTTGTGCGTTGCTGGTGGAGCGGAGACTCCCCTGCGCACCCAGCGCTGTTTTACTTATTGTCTCTTTTAAATTTCTAATCAATTGTAAATAAAATCGATTGGGACAAAACCCGGTTTGCAGTAAATCTTTGTAACACTTATCAACACAGCAAGTGGCATTTGCTACTGTGCTGCTTATGGTGAGGTATTTTCTTGGAAAGAAGGATTTAAGAAATCTCTTCTGCGTTTCTTACACAGGGTGTTCAGATACTTGTTTGTGTTTAGTTATCATTCATGTGTCTAGTTTGGGGGGTTACCTCTTGCATTACAACTTGAATGCAACCCTTCACTGACTGCTGTCTACTTCCATGTTCTTGGTAGCTCAATGAAGCGCTTTGATCCCAATTCGGTTTAAAGCGCACGGACTGAGCAGCTTTTCCCCGCAACACTCAGGAAAAACAAGTAACTGACTCAGTTGTGTGGAAGAGTTTTAAAACCCTCAGCTAAGTATCACATAAAGGTACTGTATGAAGGGCCGAGATTTTGAGAGTGGCAACAAATCCCCCCAGCACATCTGGGCAAATCCTTGAAATGCAGAATGACCGCTGGTCGCTCTCCCATAGGCTTGTTTCCTGAGTGGTCTCCTGGGGGGGACTGGCCTCCCTTGGGACTGCAGACAGCCCCTCAGACCTACGTCAGAGCTTGTCACGCAGAACTATATGCATAACATAGCGGAGCTCTTCTGTTCCATTCCATTCCATTCCATTCCATTCCATTCCATTCCATTCCCTGCACTCCCAACGAGTTGTATAATGATGAGACCGTTATTTACCTGAAATGGCAGGGGGGTTTCAGCACCAAAAACGCTTTCAAAGACACAAGTCAGAAAGGATACAGGTGGAAAGAGTATTTTAACTATTTAGGTGTAAAATTAAGGAAAATAATAAAAGAGTAAAATCAATGCATTTCTAAATACAAATAAAATAACATAAAGACCCCAATAAAATAATGAATAAATAAAAGGAAACGAAAGTTATTTATTTAAACAAAGTTCTTTATTTCAGGTTAGGCTAGCTTAGCTTAGTTAATTTTAATCTAGCTTAGTTTAGGTTCTATTTTCTTTTGATAAATCTGTCAGAGCAGTGCTGTGGTGGTGTGAGAGCAGTGCAAGAAGCCAGCCAGAATGGGCCGGAGAAGACCTGACAGGGGGTGGTGCTCAGTGCTACAGAGGACAGCAGCAAGTCCCGGGGCCACAGTGGGGCCACCCTGGGAGTGCAGAAGGCTGCCTCCCCCCGGATGCGGGGCACGAGGGCCAGCTGCGTGGAGCACGAGCCGCTGCCTTTGGGCTACAGGAGCCCAAAGGAGCCCCATGAAGGGGCTGTGCTCGGCTGCAGAGGAAGGCAAAAAACCCCGGGGACACTTGCTAGTCCACCCTGGGGAGAAAAAAGCCCTTCCCCCCCCAGCTGCAGGACACGAGGGCCACCTTCGTGGAGCATGAGCACCAGGCCATAACCCAGAGCACCAGGACCAGAGGAGCCCTGCCAAGGGGTCATGCTCAGTGCTCAGAGGAAGGCAAAAAACCCCCGGGGACCAGTGCCAATCTGCCCCGGGGGAAAATTCCTTCCTGACCCCCGCGCTGGCGATCGGCTACTCCCTGAGCATGTGAGCAAGACCGGCTCCTGGTCCACGGGCTGGTTATGCCTCTAAGGGGACAAGGGGACACTGGCACTGCCTTTTCTGCCTCCACCTGGAGCCATCTCAGGGGCTTCCAAGAAGAGCAAAATGCTGCTGGCCTGATCAACCCTAGGGACAAGAACCCTTCCCGTGCCTGGCAGCGGGAGCTGCAAAGCACCGGGTGAGGCCACTGGCCCATCTGTGCATCCTGTTTCCTATGGCTACTGCCGCTATCTCCCCAGAATCTGATGAGGACGGCAAGCCCCCCGAGGACTGAAGCAGGACTTCCATCCATCCATCCATCCATCCATCCATCCATCCATCCCATAAGCTGTGAGTGTGGCCCCTCCAGGAGCTGCAATTGCAGCAGAAGAGCCCCAGCAGCTTCAGGCAGTCTTCCCTTCTCTGCCCCTCCAAGTAATTCCACTGGTGCCTCAAGGAAATTCCTCTCGGCTGCCTGCAGGCTGCCAGCTCTGTCCTGGTGGCAAAGCCGGGCACTCTGGCAGTGGAACACGGGAGGACGCTGCCTTATACTGCCCCAGAGCATTGTGATGCTGCGTTGGCGGGTGGGGCCCTATGACACGGGGGGGGGGGGGGGGGGGGGGTGGCGGGGGTGACGGGGCCCCGCCCCCCAGCCCTGCTCACTGCAGCTCTGCTGCTGCCCCTTCAGCCAGCATGCCTTGGAGAAAGGCCTTTGGGCTGCTGTCCCTGAGGCCGGGCCTAGGCCCAGGGGGCTCTCCCTGCCCATGGTGGCCACAGACTGGGCACCGCTGCGGGCTGTCCCTGTAAATTAATCGCTGTCTTCAGACTGTATCATTGAAGGATTTTATACCGTGTACGGTCATTTGCCTGTGGTGATCCCAGAGGTGAAAGAAAGGGCTTTTGGTTCCCTCTGGGTGAACTCTGCAGAAGCACAGAGAACATACAGGAGTTCCTCACCATTCCTTATGTGAAATATACAGGGATGATTCGTGTCAGGAATTTAGGCGTCCTTGTCGCCTTTGCACTTTGTGTGAAACCAGCCCTCCTTTGTGACCGTGATTATCATAAGTGCTCCTGTCAATAAGGAGAAACAAAGGGGATAATCTCCCCTAATCAATTGCTCTGTGTTTCAAAGGGGGCTTCCGTTTAACGGTTTGACTGGCCTAAGGGGGTTAAATAATCAGGAGATACATTTCGTTACAGGATACTGCAAACTTGGGCACTAGGCAAATAACCATATAAGATATAGAACAAAATGTTAAGCTTGTAAGCATTTTTCTGTCAATACATTACTAAGTAAATTCAGCAACGTCTTCACCGGAAAAAGACCCCAGCAAACAAGAAAAGAACAAAGGAAAGGGGCCACGTCGACATTCGGGTAAAGAAGACAACAAGATTGGCTAAAACCCAAATCTGAGAAGTATAAGAGACTGTACTCCAAAGATCCCGGTTGTGCGTTGCTGGTGGAGCGGAGACTCCCCTGCGCACCCAGCGCTGTTTTACTTATTGTCTCTTTTAAATTTCTAATCAATTGTAAATAAAATCGATTGGGACAAAACCCGGTTTGCAGTAAATCTTTGTAACACTTATCAACACAGCAAGTGGCATTTGCTACTGTGCTGCTTATGGTGAGGTATTTTCTTGGAAAGAAGGATTTAAGAAATCTCTTCTGCGTTTCTTACACAGGGTGTTCAGATACTTGTTTGTGTTTAGTTATCATTCATGTGTCTAGTTTGGGGGGTTACCTCTTGCATTACAACTTGAATGCAACCCTTCACTGACTGCTGTCTACTTCCATGTTCTTGGTAGCTCAATGAAGCGCTTTGATCCCAATTCGGTTTAAAGCGCACGGACTGAGCAGCTTTTCCCCGCAACACTCAGGAAAAACAAGTAACTGACTCAGTTGTGTGGAAGAGTTTTAAAACCCTCAGCTAAGTATCACATAAAGGTACTGTATGAAGGGCCGAGATTTTGAGAGTGGCAACAAATCCCCCCAGCACATCTGGGCAAATCCTTGAAATGCAGAATGACCGCTGGTCGCTCTCCCATAGGCTTGTTTCCTGAGTGGTCTCCTGGGGGGGACTGGCCTCCCTTGGGACTGCAGACAGCCCCTCAGACCTACGTCAGAGCTTGTCACGCAGAACTATATGCATAACATAGCGGAGCTCTTCTGTTCCATTCCATTCCATTCCATTCCATTCCATTCCCTGCACTCCCAACGAGTTGTATAATGATGAGACCGTTATTTACCTGAAATGGCAGGGGGGTTTCAGCACCAAAAACGCTTTCAAAGACACAAGTCAGAAAGGATACAGGTGGAAAGAGTATTTTAACTATTTAGGTGTAAAATTAAGGAAAATAATAAAAGAGTAAAATCAATGCATTTCTAAATACAAATAAAATAACATAAAGACCCCAATAAAATAATGAATAAATAAAAGGAAACGAAAGTTATTTATTTAAACAAAGTTCTTTATTTCAGGTTAGGCTAGCTTAGCTTAGTTAATTTTAATCTAGCTTAGTTTAGGTTCTATTTTCTTTTGATAAATCTGTCAGAGCAGTGCTGTGGTGGTGTGAGAGCAGTGCAAGAAGCCAGCCAGAATGGGCCGGAGAAGACCTGACAGGGGGTGGTGCTCAGTGCTACAGAGGACAGCAGCAAGTCCCGGGGCCACAGTGGGGCCACCCTGGGAGTGCAGAAGGCTGCCTCCCCCCGGATGCGGGGCACGAGGGCCAGCTGCGTGGAGCACGAGCCGCTGCCTTTGGGCTACAGGAGCCCAAAGGAGCCCCATGAAGGGGCTGTGCTCGGCTGCGGAGGAAGGCAAAAAACCCCGGGGACACTTGCTAGTCCACCCTGGGGAGAAAAAAGCCCTTCCCCCCCCAGCTGCAGGACACGAGGGCCACCTTCGTGGAGCATGAGCACCAGGCCATAACCCAGAGCACCAGGACCAGAGGAGCCCTGCCAAGGGGTCATGCTCAGTGCTCAGAGGAAGGCAAAAAACCCCCGGGGACCAGTGCCAATCTGCCCCGGGGGAAAATTCCTTCCTGACCCCAGCGCTGGCGATCGGCTACTCCCTGAGCATGTGAGCAAGACCGGCTCCTGGTCCACGGGCTGCTTATGCCTCTAAGGGGACAAGGGGACACTGGCACTGCCTTTTCTGCCTCCACCTGGAGCCATCTCAGGGGCTTCCAAGAAGAGCAAAATGCTGCTGGCCTGATCAACCCTAGGGACAAGAACCCTTCCCGTGCCTGGCAGCGGGAGCTGCAAAGCACCGGGTGAGGCCACTGGCCCATCTGTGCATCCTGTTTCCTATGGCTACTGCCGCTATCTCCCCAGAATCTGATGAGGACGGCAAGCCCCCGAGGACTGAAGCAGGACTTCCATCCATCCATCCATCCATCCATCCATCCATCCATCCCATAAGCTGTGAGTGTGGCCCCTCCAGGAGCTGCAATTGCAGCAGAAGAGCCCCAGCAGCTTCAGGCAGTCTTCCCTTCTCTGCCCCTCCAAGTAATTCCACTGGTGCCTCAAGGAAATTCCTCTCGGCTGCCTGCAGGCTGCCAGCTCTGTCCTGGTGGCAAAGCCGGGCACTCTGGCAGTGGAACACGGGAGGACGCTGCCTTATACTGCCCCAGAGCATTGTGATGCTGCGTTGGCGGGTGGGGCCCTATGACACGGGGGGGGGGGGGGGGGGGGGTGACGGGGGTGACGGGGCCCCGCCCCCCAGCCCTGCTCACTGCAGCTCTGCTGCTGCCCCTTCAGCCAGCATGCCTTGGAGAAAGGCCTTTGGGCTGCTGTCCCTGAGGCCGGGCCTAGGCCCAGGGGGCTCTCCCTGCCCATGGTGGCCACAGACTGGGCACCGCTGCGGGCTGTCCCTGTAAATTAATCGCTGTCTTCAGACTGTATCATTGAAGGATTTTATACCGTGTACGGTCATTTGCCTGTGGTGATCCCAGAGGTGAAAGAAAGGGCTTTTGGTTCCCTCTGGGTGAACTCTGCAGAAGCACAGAGAACATACAGGAGTTCCTCACCATTCCTTATGTGAAATATACAGGGATGATTCGTGTCAGGAATTTAGGCGTCCTTGTCGCCTTTGCACTTTGTGTGAAACCAGCCCTCCTTTGTGACCGTGATTATCATAAGTGCTCCTGTCAATAAGGAGAAACAAAGGGGATAATCTCCCCTAATCAATTGCTCTGTGTTTCAAAGGGGGCTTCCGTTTAACGGTTTGACTGGCCTAAGGGGGTTAAATAATCAGGAGATACATTTCGTTACAGGATACTGCAAACTTGGGCACTAGGCAAATAACCATATAAGATATAGAACAAAATGTTAAGCTTGTAAGCATTTTTCTGTCAATACATTACTAAGTAAATTCAGCAACGTCTTCACCGGAAAAAGACCCCAGCAAACAAGAAAAGAACAAAGGAAAGGGGCCACGTCGACATTCGGGTAAAGAAGACAACAAGATTGGCTAAAACCCAAATCTGAGAAGTATAAGAGACTGTACTCCAAAGATCCCGGTTGTGCGTTGCTGGTGGAGCGGAGACTCCCCTGCGCACCCAGCGCTGTTTTACTTATTGTCTCTTTTAAATTTCTAATCAATTGTAAATAAAATCGATTGGGACAAAACCCGGTTTGCAGTAAATCTTTGTAACACTTATCAACACAGCAAGTGGCATTTGCTACTGTGCTGCTTATGGTGAGGTATTTTCTTGGAAAGAAGGATTTAAGAAATCTCTTCTGCGTTTCTTACACAGGGTGTTCAGATACTTGTTTGTGTTTAGTTATCATTCATGTGTCTAGTTTGGGGGGTTACCTCTTGCATTACAACTTGAATGCAACCCTTCACTGACTGCTGTCTACTTCCATGTTCTTGGTAGCTCAATGAAGCGCTTTGATCCCAATTCGGTTTAAAGCGCACGGACTGAGCAGCTTTTCCCCGCAACACTCAGGAAAAACAAGTAACTGACTCAGTTGTGTGGAAGAGTTTTAAAACCCTCAGCTAAGTATCACATAAAGGTACTGTATGAAGGGCCGAGATTTTGAGAGTGGCAACAAATCCCCCCAGCACATCTGGGCAAATCCTTGAAATGCAGAATGACCGCTGGTCGCTCTCCCATAGGCTTGTTTCCTGAGTGGTCTCCTGGGGGGGACTGGCCTCCCTTGGGACTGCAGACAGCCCCTCAGACCTACGTCAGAGCTTGTCACGCAGAACTATATGCATAACATAGCGGAGCTCTTCTGTTCCATTCCATTCCATTCCATTCCATTCCATTCCATTCCATTCCATTCCCTGCACTCCCAACGAGTTGTATAATGATGAGACCGTTATTTACCTGAAATGGCAGGGGGGTTTCAGCACCAAAAACGCTTTCAAAGACACAAGTCAGAAAGGATACAGGTGGAAAGAGTATTTTAACTATTTAGTTGTAAAATTAAGGAAAATAATAAAAGAGTAAAATCAATGCATTTCTAAATACAAATAAAATAACATAAAGACCCCAATAAAATAATGAATAAATAAAAGGAAACGAAAGTTATTTATTTAAACAAAGTTCTTTATTTCAGGTTAGGCTAGCTTAGCTTAGTTAATTTTAATCTAGCTTAGTTTAGGTTCTATTTTCTTTTGATAAATCTGTCAGAGCAGTGCTGTGGTGGTGTGAGAGCAGTGCAAGAAGCCAGCCAGAATGGGCCGGAGAAGACCTGACAGGGGGTGGTGCTCAGTGCTACAGAGGACAGCAGCAAGTCCCGGGGCCACAGTGGGGCCACCCTGGGAGTGCAGAAGGCTGCCTCCCCCCGGATGCGGGGCACGAGGGCCAGCTGCGTGGAGCACGAGCCGCTGCCTTTGGGCTACAGGAGCCCAAAGGAGCCCCATGAAGGGGCTGTGCTCGGCTGCGGAGGAAGGCAAAAAACCCCGGGGACACTTGCTAGTCCACCCTGGGGAGAAAAAAGCCCTTCCCCCCCCAGCTGCAGGACACGAGGGCCACCTTCGTGGAGCATGAGCACCAGGCCATAACCCAGAGCACCAGGACCAGAGGAGCCCTGCCAAGGGGTCATGCTCAGTGCTCAGAGGAAGGCAAAAAACCCCCGGGGACCAGTGCCAATCTGCCCCGGGGGAAAATTCCTTCCTGACCCCAGCGCTGGCGATCGGCTACTCCCTGAGCATGTGAGCAAGACCGGCTCCTGGTCCACGGGCTGCTTATGCCTCTAAGGGGACAAGGGGACACTGGCACTGCCTTTTCTGCCTCCACCTGGAGCCATCTCAGGGGCTTCCAAGAAGAGCAAAATGCTGCTGGCCTGATCAACCCTAGGGACAAGAACCCTTCCCGTGCCTGGCAGCGGGAGCTGCAAAGCACCGGGTGAGGCCACTGGCCCATCTGTGCATCCTGTTTCCTATGGCTACTGCCGCTATCTCCCCAGAATCTGATGAGGACGGCAAGCCCCCCGAGGACTGAAGCAGGACTTCCATCCATCCATCCATCCATCCATCCATCCATCCATCCCATAAGCTGTGAGTGTGGCCCCTCCAGGAGCTGCAATTGCAGCAGAAGAGCCCCAGCAGCTTCAGGCAGTCTTCCCTTCTCTGCCCCTCCAAGTAATTCCACTGGTGCCTCAAGGAAATTCCTCTCGGCTGCCTGCAGGCTGCCAGCTCTGTCCTGGTGGCAAAGCCGGGCACTCTGGCAGTGGAACACGGGAGGACGCTGCCTTATACTGCCCCAGAGCATTGTGATGCTGCGTTGGCGGGTGGGGCCCTATGACACGGGGGGGGGGGGGGGGGGGGGTGAAGGGGGTGACGGGGCCCCGCCCCCCAGCCCTGCTCACTGCAGCTCTGCTGCTGCCCCTTCAGCCAGCATGCCTTGGAGAAAGGCCTTTGGGCTGCTGTCCCTGAGGCCGGGCCTAGGCCCAGGGGGCTCTCCCTGCCCATGGTGGCCACAGACTGGGCACCGCTGCGGGCTGTCCCTGTAAATTAATCGCTGTCTTCAGACTGTATCATTGAAGGATTTTATACCGTGTACGGTCATTTGCCTGTGGTGATCCCAGAGGTGAAAGAAAGGGCTTTTGGTTCCCTCTGGGTGAACTCTGCAGAAGCACAGAGAACATACAGGAGTTCCTCACCATTCCTTATGTGAAATATACAGGGATGATTCGTGTCAGGAATTTAGGCGTCCTTGTCGCCTTTGCACTTTGTGTGAAACCAGCCCTCCTTTGTGACCGTGATTATCATAAGTGCTCCTGTCAATAAGGAGAAACAAAGGGGATAATCTCCCCTAATCAATTGCTCTGTGTTTCAAAGGGGGCTTCCGTTTAACGGTTTGACTGGCCTAAGGGGGTTAAATAATCAGGAGATACATTTCGTTACAGGATACTGCAAACTTGGGCACTAGGCAAATAACCATATAAGATATAGAACAAAATGTTAAGCTTGTAAGCATTTTTCTGTCAATACATTACTAAGTAAATTCAGCAACGTCTTCACCGGAAAAAGACCCCAGCAAACAAGAAAAGAACAAAGGAAAGGGGCCACGTCGACATTCGGGTAAAGAAGACAACAAGATTGGCTAAAACCCAAATCTGAGAAGTATAAGAGACTGTACTCCAAAGATCCCGGTTGTGCGTTGCTGGTGGAGCGGAGACTCCCCTGCGCACCCAGCGCTGTTTTACTTATTGTCTCTTTTAAATTTCTAATCAATTGTAAATAAAATCGATTGGGACAAAACCCGGTTTGCAGTAAATCTTTGTAACACTTATCAACACAGCAAGTGGCATTTGCTACTGTGCTGCTTATGGTGAGGTATTTTCTTGGAAAGAAGGATTTAAGAAATCTCTTCTGCGTTTCTTACACAGGGTGTTCAGATACTTGTTTGTGTTTAGTTATCATTCATGTGTCTAGTTTGGGGGGTTACCTCTTGCATTACAACTTGAATGCAACCCTTCACTGACTGCTGTCTACTTCCATGTTCTTGGTAGCTCAATGAAGCGCTTTGATCCCAATTCGGTTTAAAGCGCACGGACTGAGCAGCTTTTCCCCGCAACACTCAGGAAAAACAAGTAACTGACTCAGTTGTGTGGAAGAGTTTTAAAACCCTCAGCTAAGTATCACATAAAGGTACTGTATGAAGGGCCGAGATTTTGAGAGTGGCAACAAATCCCCCCAGCACATCTGGGCAAATCCTTGAAATGCAGAATGACCGCTGGTCGCTCTCCCATAGGCTTGTTTCCTGAGTGGTCTCCTGGGGGGGACTGGCCTCCCTTGGGACTGCAGACAGCCCCTCAGACCTACGTCAGAGCTTGTCATGCAGAACTATATGCATAACATAGCGGAGCTCTTCTGTTCCATTCCATTCCATTCCATTCCATTCCATTCCATTCCATTCCATTCCATTCCCTGCACTCCCAACGAGTTGTATAATGATGAGACCGTTATTTACCTGAAATGGCAGGGGGGTTTCAGCACCAAAAACGCTTTCAAAGACACAAGTCAGAAAGGATACAGGTGGAAAGAGTATTTTAACTATTTAGGTGTAAAATTAAGGAAAATAATAAAAGAGTAAAATCAATGCATTTCTAAATACAAATAAAATAACATAAAGACCCCAATAAAATAATGAATAAATAAAAGGAAACGAAAGTTATTTATTTAAACAAAGTTCTTTATTTCAGGTTAGGCTAGCTTAGCTTAGTTAATTTTAATCTAGCTTAGTTTAGGTTCTATTTTCTTTTGATAAATCTGTCAGAGCAGTGCTGTGGTGGTGTGAGAGCAGTGCAAGAAGCCAGCCAGAATGGGCCGGAGAAGACCTGACAGGGGGTGGTGCTCAGTGCTACAGAGGACAGCAGCAAGTCCCGGGGCCACAGTGGGGCCACCCTGGGAGTGCAGAAGGCTGCCTCCCCCCGGATGCGGGGCACGAGGGCCAGCTGCGTGGAGCACGAGCCGCTGCCTTTGGGCTACAGGAGCCCAAAGGAGCCCCATGAAGGGGCTGTGCTCGGCTGCGGAGGAAGGCAAAAAACCCCGGGGACACTTGCTAGTCCACCCTGGGGAGAAAAAAGCCCTTCCCCCCCCAGCTGCAGGACACGAGGGCCACCTTCGTGGAGCATGAGCACCAGGCCATAACCCAGAGCACCAGGACCAGAGGAGCCCTGCCAAGGGGTCATGCTCAGTGCTCAGAGGAAGGCAAAAAACCCCCGGGGACCAGTGCCAATCTGCCCCGGGGGAAAATTCCTTCCTGACCCCAGCGCTGGCGATCGGCTACTCCCTGAGCATGTGAGCAAGACCGGCTCCTGGTCCACGGGCTGCTTATGCCTCTAAGGGGACAAGGGGACACTGGCACTGCCTTTTCTGCCTCCACCTGGAGCCATCTCAGGGGCTTCCAAGAAGAGCAAAATGCTGCTGGCCTGATCAACCCTAGGGACAAGAACCCTTCCCGTGCCTGGCAGCGGGAGCTGCAAAGCACCGGGTGAGGCCACTGGCCCATCTGTGCATCCTGTTTCCTATGGCTACTGCCGCTATCTCCCCAGAATCTGATGAGGACGGCAAGCCCCCGAGGACTGAAGCAGGACTTCCATCCATCCATCCATCCATCCATCCATCCATCCATCCATCCCATAAGCTGTGAGTGTGGCCCCTCCAGGAGCTGCAATTGCAGCAGAAGAGCCCCAGCAGCTTCAGGCAGTCTTCCCTTCTCTGCCCCTCCAAGTAATTCCACTGGTGCCTCAAGGAAATTCCTCTCGGCTGCCTGCAGGCTGCCAGCTCTGTCCTGGTGGCAAAGCCGGGCACTCTGGCAGTGGAACACGGGAGGACGCTGCCTTATACTGCCCCAGAGCATTGTGATGCTGCGTTGGCGGGTGGGGCCCTATGACACGGGGGGGGGGGGGGGGGGGGGGTGACGGGGGTGACGGGGCCCCGCCCCCCAGCCCTGCTCACTGCAGCTCTGCTGCTGCCCCTTCAGCCAGCATGCCTTGGAGAAAGGCCTTTGGGCTGCTGTCCCTGAGGCCGGGCCTAGGCCCAGGGGGCTCTCCCTGCCCATGGTGGCCACAGACTGGGCACCGCTGCGGGCTGTCCCTGTAAATTAATCGCTGTCTTCAGACTGTATCATTGAAGGATTTTATACCGTGTACGGTCATTTGCCTGTGGTGATCCCAGAGGTGAAAGAAAGGGCTTTTGGTTCCCTCTGGGTGAACTCTGCAGAAGCACAGAGAACATACAGGAGTTCCTCACCATTCCTTATGTGAAATATACAGGGATGATTCCTGTCAGGAATTTAGGCGTCCTTGTCGCCTTTGCACTTTGTGTGAAACCAGCCCTCCTTTGTGACCGTGATTATCATAAGTGCTCCTGTCAATAAGGAGAAACAAAGGGGATAATCTCCCCTAATCAATTGCTCTGTGTTTCAAAGGGGGCTTCCGTTTAACGGTTTGACTGGCCTAAGGGGGTTAAATAATCAGGAGATACATTTCGTTACAGGATACTGCAAACTTGGGCACTAGGCAAATAACCATATAAGATATAGAACAAAATGTTAAGCTTGTAAGCATTTTTCTGTCAATACATTACTAAGTAAATTCAGCAACGTCTTCACCGGAAAAAGACCCCAGCAAACAAGAAAAGAACAAAGGAAAGGGGCCACGTCGACATTCGGGTAAAGAAGACAACAAGATTAGCTAAAACCCAAATCTGAGAAGTATAAGAGACTGTACTCCAAAGATCCCGGTTGTGCGTTGCTGGTGGAGCGGAGACTCCCCTGCGCACCCAGCGCTGTTTTACTTATTGTCTCTTTTAAATTTCTAATCAATTGTAAATAAAATCGATTGGGACAAAACCCGGTTTGCAGTAAATCTTTGTAACACTTATCAACACAGCAAGTGGCATTTGCTACTGTGCTGCTTATGGTGAGGTATTTTCTTGGAAAGAAGGATTTAAGAAATCTCTTCTGCGTTTCTTACACAGGGTGTTCAGATACTTGTTTGTGTTTAGTTATCATTCATGTGTCTAGTTTGGGGGGTTACCTCTTGCATTACAACTTGAATGCAACCCTTCACTGACTGCTGTCTACTTCCATGTTCTTGGTAGCTCAATGAAGCGCTTTGATCCCAATTCGGTTTAAAGCGCACGGACTGAGCAGCTTTTCCCCGCAACACTCAGGAAAAACAAGTAACTGACTCAGTTGTGTGGAAGAGTTTTAAAACCCTCAGCTAAGTATCACATAAAGGTACTGTATGAAGGGCCGAGATTTTGAGAGTGGCAACAAATCCCCCCAGCACATCTGGGCAAATCCTTGAAATGCAGAATGACCGCTGGTCGCTCTCCCATAGGCTTGTTTCCTGAGTGGTCTCCTGGGGGGGACTGGCCTCCCTTGGGACTGCAGACAGCCCCTCAGACCTACGTCAGAGCTTGTCACGCAGAACTATATGCATAACATAGCGGAGCTCTTCTGTTCCATTCCATTCCATTCCATTCCATTCCATTCCATTCCATTCCATTCCATTCCCTGCACTCCCAACGAGTTGTATAATGATGAGACCGTTATTTACCTGAAATGGCAGGGGGGTTTCAGCACCAAAAACGCTTTCAAAGACACAAGTCAGAAAGGATACAGGTGGAAAGAGTATTTTAACTATTTAGGTGTAAAATTAAGGAAAATAATAAAAGAGTAAAATCAATGCATTTCTAAATACAAATAAAATAACATAAAGACCCCAATAAAATAATGAATAAATAAAAGGAAACGAAAGTTATTTATTTAAACAAAGTTCTTTATTTCAGGTTAGGCTAGCTTAGCTTAGTTAATTTTAATCTAGCTTAGTTTAGGTTCTATTTTCTTTTGATAAATCTGTCAGAGCAGTGCTGTGGTGGTGTGAGAGCAGTGCAAGAAGCCAGCCAGAATGGGCCGGAGAAGACCTGACAGGGGGTGGTGCTCAGTGCTACAGAGGACAGCAGCAAGTCCCGGGGCCACAGTGGGGCCACCCTGGGAGTGCAGAAGGCTGCCTCCCCCCGGATGCGGGGCACGAGGGCCAGCTGCGTGGAGCACGAGCCGCTGCCTTTGGGCTACAGGAGCCCAAAGGAGCCCCATGAAGGGGCTGTGCTCGGCTGCGGAGGAAGGCAAAAAACCCCGGGGACACTTGCTAGTCCACCCTGGGGAGAAAAAAGCCCTTCCCCCCCCAGCTGCAGGACACGAGGGCCACCGTCGTGGAGCATGAGCACCAGGCCATAACCCAGAGCACCAGGACCAGAGGAGCCCTGCCAAGGGGTCATGCTCAGTGCTCAGAGGAAGGCAAAAAACCCCCGGGGACCAGTGCCAATCTGCCCCGGGGGAAAATTCCTTCCTGACCCCAGCGCTGGCGATCGGCTACTCCCTGAGCATGTGAGCAAGACCGGCTCCTGGTCCACGGGCTGCTTATGCCTCTAAGGGGACAAGGGGACACTGGCACTGCCTTTTCTGCCTCCACCTGGAGCCATCTCAGGGGCTTCCAAGAAGAGCAAAATGCTGCTGGCCTGATCAACCCTAGGGACAAGAACCCTTCCCGTGCCTGGCAGCGGAAGCTGCAAAGCACCGGGTGAGGCCACTGGCCCATCTGTGCATCCTGTTTCCTATGGCTACTGCCGCTATCTCCCCAGAATCTGATGAGGACGGCAAGCCCCCGAGGACAGAAGCAGGACTTCCATTCCATCCATCCATCCATCCATCCATCCATCCATCCCATAAGCTGTGAGTGTGGCCCCTCCAGGAGCTGCAATTGCAGCAGAAGAGCCCCAGCAGCTTCAGGCAGTCTTCCCTTCTCTGCCCCTCCAAGTAATTCCACTGGTGCCTCAAGGAAATTCCTCTCGGCTGCCTGCA
Source organism: Melopsittacus undulatus (assembly GCF_012275295.1). Taxonomy (NCBI): domain Eukaryota; kingdom Metazoa; phylum Chordata; class Aves; order Psittaciformes; family Psittaculidae; genus Melopsittacus; species Melopsittacus undulatus. The sequence continues at coordinate 3,533 of NW_022994107.1, read as the reverse complement.
GGCTGCCAGCTCTGTCCTGGTGGCAAAGCCGGGCACTCTGGCAGTGGAACACGGGAGGACGCTGCCTTATACTGCCCCAGAGCATTGTGATGCTGCGTTGGCGGGTGGGGCCCTATGACACGGGGGGGGGGGGGGGGGGGGTGACGGGGGTGACGGGGCCCCGCCCCCAGCCCTGCTCACTGCAGCTCTGCTGCTGCCCCTTCAGCCAGCATGCCTTGGAGAAAGGCCTTTGGGCTGCTGTCCCTGAGGCCGGGCCTAGGCCCAGGGGGCTCTCCCTGCCCATGGTGGCCACAGACTGGGCACCGCTGCGGGCTGTCCCTGTAAATTAATCGCTGTCTTCAGACTGTATCATTGAAGGATTTTATACCGTGTACGGTCATTTGCCTGTGGTGATCCCAGAGGTGAAAGAAAGGGCTTTTGGTTCCCTCTGGGTGAACTCTGCAGAAGCACAGAGAACATACAGGAGTTCCTCACCATTCCTTATGTGAAATATACAGGGATGATTCGTGTCAGGAATTTAGGCGTCCTTGTCGCCTTTGCACTTTGTGTGAAACCAGCCCTCCTTTGTGACCGTGATTATCATAAGTGCTCCTGTCAATAAGGAGAAACAAAGGGGATAATCTCCCCTAATCAATTGCTCTGTGTTTCAAAGGGGGCTTCCGTTTAACGGTTTGACTGGCCTAAGGGGGTTAAATAATCAGGAGATACATTTCGTTACAGGATACTGCAAACTTGGGCACTAGGCAAATAACCATATAAGATATAGAACAAAATGTTAAGCTTGTAAGCATTTTTCTGTCAATACATTACTAAGTAAATTCAGCAACGTCTTCACCGGAAAAAGACCCCAGCAAACAAGAAAAGAACAAAGGAAAGGGGCCACGTCGACATTCGGGTAAAGAAGACAACAAGATTGGCTAAAACCCAAATCTGAGAAGTATAAGAGACTGTACTCCAAAGATCCCGGTTGTGCGTTGCTGGTGGAGCGGAGACTCCCTGCGCACCCAGCGCTGTTTTACTTATTGTCTCTTTTAAATTTCTAATCAATTGTAAATAAAATCGATTGGGACAAAACCCGGTTTGCAGTAAATCTTTGTAACATTATCAACACAGCAAGTGGCATTTGCTACTGTGCTGCTTATGGTGAGGTATTTCTTGGAAAGAAGGATTTAAGAAATCTCTTCTGCGTTTCTTACACAGGGTGTTCAGATACTTGTTTGTGTTTAGTTATCATTCATGTGTCTAGTTTGGGGGGTTACCTCTTGCATTACAACTTGAATGCAACCCTTCACTGACTGCTGTCTACTTCCATGTTCTTGGTAGCTCAATGAAGCGCTTTGATCCCAATTCGGTTTAAAGCGCACGGACTGAGCAGCTTTTCCCCGCAACACTCAGGAAAAACAAGTAACTGACTCAGTTGTGTGGAAGAGTTTAAAACCCTCAGCTAAGTATCACATAAAGGTACTGTATGAAGGGCCGAGATTTTGAGAGTGGCAACAAATCCCCCCAGCACATCTGGGCAAATCCTTGAAATGCAGAATGACCGCTGGTCGCTCTCCCATAGGCTTGTTTCCTGAGTGGTCTCCTGGGGGGGACTGGCCTCACTTGGGACTGCAGACAGCCCCTCAGACCTACGTCAGAGCTTGTCATGCAGAACTATATGCATAACATAGCGGAGCTCTTCTGTTCCATTCCATTCCATTCCATTCCATTCCATTCCATTCCATTCCCTGCACTCCCAACGAGTTGTATAATGATGAGACCGTTATTTACCTGAAATGGCAGGGGGGTTTCAGCACCAAAAACGCTTTCAAAGACACAAGTCAGAAAGGATACAGGTGGAAAGAGTATTTTAACTATTTAGGTGTAAAATTAAGGAAAATAATAAAAGAGTAAAATCAATGCATTTCTAAATACAAATAAAATAATATAAAAACCCCAATAAAATAATGAATAAATAAAAGGAAACGAAAGTTATTTATTTAAACAAAGTTCTTTATTTCAGGTTAGGCTAGCTTAGCTTAGTTAATTTTAATCTAGCTTAGTTTAGGTTCTATTTTCTTTGATAAATCTGTCAGAGCAGTGCTGTGGTGGTGTGAGAGCAGTGCAAGAAGCCAGCCAGAATGGGCCGGAGAAGACCTGACAGGGGGTGGTGCTCAGTGCTACAGAGGACAGCAGCAAGTCCCGGGGCCACAGTGGGGCCACCCTGGGAGTGCAGAAGGCTGCCTCCCCCCGGATGCGGGGCACGAGGGCCAGCTGCGTGGAGCACGAGCCGCTGCCTTTGGGCTACAGGAGCCCAAAGGAGCCCCATGAAGGGGCTGTGCTCGGCTGCGGAGGAAGGCAAAAAAACCCCGGGGACACTTGCTAGTCCACCTGGGGAGAAAAAAGCCCTTCCCCCCCCAGCTGCAGGACACGAGGGCCACCTTCGTGGAGCATGAGCACCAGGCCATAACCCAGAGCACCAGGACCAGAGGAGCCCTGCCAAGGGGTCATGCTCAGTGCTCAGAGGAAGGCAAAAAACCCCCGGGGACCAGTGCCAATCTGCCCCGGGGGAAAATTCCTTCCTGACCCCAGCGCTGGCGATCGGCTACTCCCTGAGCATGTGAGCAAGACCGGCTCCTGGTCCACGGGCTGCTTATGCCTCTAAGGGGACAAGGGGACACTGGCACTGCCTTTTCTGCCTCCACCTGGAGCCATCTCAGGGGCTTCCAAGAAGAGCAAAATGCTGCTGGCCTGATCAACCCTAGGGACAAGAACCCTTCCCGTGCCTGGCAGCGGGAGCTGCAAAGCACCGGGTGAGGCCACTGGCCCATCTGTGCATCCTGTTTCCTATGGCTACTGCCGCTATCTCCCCAGAATCTGATGAGGACGGCAAGCCCCCGAGGACTGAAGCAGGACTTCCATCCATCCATCCATCCATCCATCCATCCATCCATAAGCTGTGAGTGTGGCCCCTCCAGGAGCTGCAATTGCAGCAGAAGAGCCCCAGCAGCTTCAGGCAGTCTTCCCTTCTCTGCCCCTCCAAGTAATTCCACTGTGCCTCAAGGAAATTCCTCTCGGCTGCCTGCAGGCTGCCAGCTCTGTCCTGGTGGCAAAGCCGGCACTCTGGCAGTGGAACACGGGAGGACGATTCCTTATACTGCCCAGGCATTGTGATGCTGCGTTGGCGGGTGGGGCCCTATGACACGGGGGAGGGGGGGGGGGGGGGGTGACGGGGGTGACGGGCCCCGCCCCCAGCCCTGCTCACTGCAGCTCTGCTGCTGCCCCTTCAGTCAGCATGCCTTGGAGAAAGGCCTTTGGGCTGCTGTCCCTGAGGCCGGGCCTAGGCCCAGGGGGGCTCCCTGCCCATGGTGGCCACAGACTGGGCACCGCTGCGGGCTGTCCCTGTAAATTAATCGCTGTCTTCAGACTGTATCATTGAAGGATTTTATACCGTGTACGGTCATTTGCCTGTGGTGATCCCAGAGGTGAAAGAAAGGGCTTTTGGTTCCTCTGGGTGAACTCTGCAGAAGCACAGAGAACATAAGGAGTCC